>NW_028319359.1:0-97500 GCF_062004578.1 Staurois parvus
TGAGTAGAATAAGTGTTTGATCCCCCACCAACCAACAATGATTCTGGCTCCCACAGACTGGCCATGTGCTCATGTGGTACACAGATCAGTCCTGTCAATGGAAGAAGGTTCTCCTAACGATAGTAAAAGACACGTGTCCATGGAATCTCTACATTCAAACCTCACCACCACCATGGGCAAGACCAAAGAGCTGTCCAAGGACATCAGGGACAAGACTGTAGACCTGCACAAGGCTGGAATGGGCTACAAGACCACCAGCAAGAAGCTTGGTGAGAAGGAGACAACTGTTGGAGCGATTATTCGCAAATGGAGGAAATACAAAATAACCTTTCAATTGGCCCTCGGTCTGGAGCTCCATGAGAGATTTCATCTCATGGGGTAAGGATGACCATGAGAAAAGTGAGGGATCAGCCCCAGAACTACACGGAAGGAGCTTGTGAAGGATCTCCAAGCAGTTGGGACCACAATCACCAAACAAACCATTGGTAACACAATACTTCATCATGGATTGAAATCCTGCAGTGCTCGCAAGGTCCGCCTCCTCCAGAAGGCACATGTACAGGCCCAAGAAACAAGAGGAGAAGAAGAAAAAAAGGCTGCACACCTAAAAGGCTAACCACAAAAGAAAGTTATTATGCACCATAAACAGTAATAGGCCATCAGAGACATGATAATCCTGCATGACAGAGGACTCTACCCCTTGAGATATCAAGAGGGAACCCTCAGGGATGGACCAAGGATGGAGTCGGTCCACTGGGACAAACCTGACCCAACCCTCCAACACCCAACACAAGGGTTGGTGGCGTGGTTTGGGTCAGGGGTTGGGTGTTGGAGGGTTGGGTCAGGTTAGTCCCAGTGGACCGAGTGGTTCCTCCACCAACTACAAGAAATGTCTCACCTCTGTGCTCGCCAACAAGGGTTCCTCCACCAACTACAAGGAACGTATTACCTCTGTGCTCACCAACAAGGGTTCCTCCACCAACTACAAGGAACGTATTACCTCTGTGCTCGCCAACAAGGGTTCCTCCACCAACTACAAGGAACGTCTCACCTCTGTGCTCGCCAACAAGGGTTCCTCCACCAACTACAAGGAACGTCTCACCTCTGCTCGCCAACAAGGGTTCCTCCACCAACTACAAGGAACGTCTCACCTCTGTGCTCGCCAACAAGGGTTCCTCCACCAACTACAATGAATGTCTCACCTCTGTGCTCACCAACAAGGATTCCTCCACCAACTACAAGGAACGTCTTACCTCTGTGCTCGCCAACAAGGGTTCCTCCACCAACTACAAGGAACGTCTTACCTCTGTGCTCGCCAACAAGGGTTCCTCCACCAACTACAAGGAACGTCTCACCTCTGTGCTCACCACAAGGGTTCCTCCACCAACTACAAGGAACGTCTCACCTCTGCGCTCGCCAACAAGGGTTCCTCCACCAACTACAAGGAATGTCTCACCTCTGTGCTCGCCAACAAGGGTTCATCCACCAACTACAAGGAATGTCTCACCTCTGTACTCGCCCACAAGGGTTCCTCTACCAACTACAAGGAACGTCTCACCTCTGTGCTCGCCAATAAGGGTTCCTCCACCAACTACAAGAAACGTCTTACCTCTGTGCTTGCCAACAAGGGTTCCTCCACAAATTGCAGGAAACGTCTTTCCTCAGTGCTCGGCAACAAGGGTTCCTGCACCAACTACAATGAATGTCTCACCTCTGCGCTCACCAACAAGGGTTCCTCCACCAACTACAAGGAACATCTTACCTCTGTGCTCGCCAACAAGGGTTCCCCCACCAACTACAAGGAATGTCTCACCTCTGTACTTGTCAACAAAGGTTCCTCCACCAACTACAGGAAACATCTTACCTCTGTGCTTGCCAACAAGGGTTCCTCCCACGAACTACAGGAAATGTCTTACCTCTGTGCTCGCCAACGAGGGTTCCTCCACCAACTACATGGAACGTCTCACCTCTGTGCTCGCCAACAAGGGTTCCTCCACCAACTACAAGGAACGTCTTACCTCTGTGCTCGCCAACAAGGGTTCCTCCACCAACTACAAGGAACGTCTCACCTCTGCGCTCGCCAACAAGGGTTCCTCCACCAACTACAAGGAATGTCTCACCTCTGTGCTCGCCAACAAGGGTTCCTCCACCAACTACAAGGAACGTCTCACTTCTGTGCTCGCCAACAAGGGTTCTTCCACCAACTACAAAGAACGTCTCACCTCTGTGCTCACCAACAAGGGTTCTTCCACCAACTACAAGGAACATCTCACTTCTGTGCTCGCCAACAAGGGTTCCTCCACCAACTACAAGGAACGTCTCACCTCTGTGCTCACCAACAAGGGTTCCTCCACCAACTACAAGGAATGTCTCACCTCTGTGCTCGCCAACAAGGGTTCTTCCACCAACTACAAAGAACGTCTCACCTCTGTGCTCGCCAACAAGGGTTCTTCCACCAACTACAAAGAACGTCTCACCTCTGTGCTCCCCAACAAGGGTTCCTCCACCAACTACAAGGAACGTCTCACCTCTGTGCTCACCAACAAGGCTTCCTCCACCAACTACAAGGAACGTCTCACCTCTGTGCTCACCAACAAGGGTTCTTCCACCAACTACAAGGAACGTCTCACCTCTGTGCTCCCCAACAAGGGTTCTTCCAACAACTACAAGGAACGTCTCACCTCTGTGCTCGCCAACAAGGGTTCCTCCACCAACTACAAGAAACGTCTTACCTCTGTGCTTGCCAACAAGGGTTCCTCCACAAATTGCAGGAAACGTCTTTCCTCGGTGCTCGGCAACAAGGGTTCCTCCACCAACTACAATGAATGTCTCACCTCTGCGCTCGCCAACAAGGGTTCCTCCACCAACTACAAGGAACATCTTACCTCTGTGCTCGCCAACAAGGGTTCCCCCACCAACTACAAGGAATGTCTCACCTCTGTACTTGTCAACAAAGGTTCCTCCACGAACTACAGGAAATGTCTTACCTCTGTGCTCGCCAACGAGGGTTCCTCCACCAACTACATGGAACGTCTCACCTCTGTGCTCGCCAACAAGGGTTCCTCCACCAACTACAAGGAACGTCTTACCTCTGTGCTCGCCAACAAGGGTTCCTCCACCAACTACAAGGAACGTCTCACCTCTGCGCTCGCCAACAAGGGTTCCTCCACCAACTACAAAGAACGTCTCACCTCTGTGCTTGCCAACAAGGGTTCCTCCACCAACTACAAGGAACGTCTCACTTCTGTGCTCGCCAACAAGGGTTCTTCCACCAACTACAAAGAACGTCTCACCTCTGTGCTCACCAACAAGGGTTCTTCCACCAACTACAAGGAACATCTCACTTCTGTGCTCGCCAACAAGGGTTCCTCCACCAACTACAAGGAACGTCTCACCTCTGTGCTCACCAACAAGGGTTCCTCCACCAACTACAAGGAATGTCTCACCTCTGTGCTCGCCAACAAGGGTTCTTCCACCAACTACAAAGAACATCTCACCTCTGTGCTCCCCAACAAGGGTTCCTCCACCAACTACAAGGAACGTCTCACCTCTGTGCTCACCAACAAGGGTTCCTCCACCAACTACAAGGAACGTCTCACCTCTGTGCTCACCAACAAGGGTTCTTCCACCAACTACAAGGAACGTCTCACCTCTGTGCTCCCCAACAAGGGTTCTTCCAACAACTACAAGGAACGTCTCACCTCTGTGCTCACCAACAAGGGTTCTTCCACCAACTACAAGGAACGTCTCACCTCTGTGCTCACCAACAAGGGTTCCTCCACCAACTACAAGAAACGTCTCACCTCTGTGCTCACCAACAAGGGTTCCTCCACCAACTACAAGGAATGTCTCACCTCTGTGCTCGCCAACAAGGGTTCCTCCACCAACTACAAGGAATGTCTCACCTCTGTGCTCGCCAACAAGGGTTCATCCACCAACTACAAGGAATGTCTCACCTCTGTACTCGCCCACAAGGGTTCCTCTACCAACTACAAGGAACGTCTCACCTCTGTGCTCGCCAACAAGGGTTCCTTCACCAACTACAAGGAACGTCTTACCTCTGTGCTCGCCAACAAGGGTTCCTCCACCAACTACAAGGAACGTCTTACCTCTGTGCTCGCCAACAAGGGTTCCTCCAACTACAAGGAACGTCTCACCTCTGTGCTCACCAACAAGGGTTCTTCCACCAACTACAAGGAACGTCTCACTTCTGTGCTCGCCAACAAGGGTTCCTCCACCAACTACAAGGAACGTCTCACCTCTGTGCTCACCAACAAGGGTTCCTCCACAAACTACAAGGAATGTCTCACCTCTGTGCTCGCCAACAGGGGTTCTTCCACCAACTACAAAGAACGTCTCACCTCTGTGCTCCCCAACAAGGGTTCCTCCACCAACTACAAGGAACGTCTCACCTCTGTGCTCACCAACAAGGGTTCCTCCACCAACTACAAGGAACGTCTCACCTCTGTGCTCACCAACAAGGGTTCTTCCACCAACTACAAGGAACGTCTCACCTCTGTGCTCCCCAACAAGGGTTCTTCCAACAACTACAAGGAACGTCTCACCTCTGTGCTCACCAACAAGGGTTCTTCCACCAACTACAAGGAACGTCTCACCTCTGTGCTCACCAACAAGGGTTCCTCCACCAACTACAAGGAACGTCTCACCTCTGTGCTCGCCAACAAGGGTTCCTCCACCAACTACAAGGAACGTCTTACCTCTGTGCTCGCCAACAAGGGTTCCTCCACCAACTACAAGGAACGTCTTACCTCTGTGCTCGCCAACAAGGGTTCCTCCAACTACAAGGAACGTCTCACCTCTGTGCTCACCAACAAGGGTTACTCCACCAACTACAAGGAACGTCTCACCTCTGTACTCGCCAACAAGGGTTCCTCCGCCAACTACAAGGAACGTCTCACCTCTGTGCTCACCAACAAGGGTTCCTCCACCAACTACAAGGAACGTCTCACCTCTGTGCTCACCAACAAGGGTTACTCCACCAACTACAAGGAACGTCTCACCTCTGTACTCGCCAACAAGGGTTCCTCCACCAACTACAAGGAACGTCTCACCTCTGTGCTCACCAACAAGGGTTCCTCCACCAACTACAAGGAACGTCTCACCTCTGTGCTCACCAACAAGGGTTACTCCACCAACTACAAGGAACGTCTCACCTCTGTGCTCACCAACAAGGGTTCCTCCACCAACTACAAGGAACGTCTCACCTCTGTGCTCACCAACAAGGGTTCCTCCACCAACTACAAGGAACGTCTCACCTCTGTGCTCACCAACAAGGGTTCCTCCACCAAATACCAAGTCATGTTTTGCTTGGGGATCAAATACTTATTTTACTCCAAACTGCAACTCCATTTATAACATTTCTATCGTTTTTCTTCTGGATTTTTGGTTGATATTCTGTCTCTATCATTTAAAATACACCTATGATAAATATTATAGACCCTTCATTTCTGTAAGTGGCCGAATGTATAAAATCTGCAGGAGATCGAATCATGATTTTCCCCACTGTATTTGTCTGTCCATTAGTTGCCCCCAACAGGCTGGACAGTACCAGACCCCTGTAATGGATTGTTCTAGAATCTTTTTCCTGTATTGTATATAATGGAGGACAACCCATCACAATGTATCACAGAAGGTCTCTGTCTCCATCCGCAGGGATCACAGTGAATGGCTCATCGATGTTCTTCTCCCACAAGGTACGTTTCATGTTGTTTCTGGATTTTCTGTGTTCTGCAGTCAACATATAAAGTAGGTGGGGGATTTTTTTTTTTTTTTGAGGAAATGGACTTTGAATTTTCTGTAAAGTGTTTCCTATATACCCGAGTGTCTGTACTAAGCCACCAATCGGATCCTGACATTCGGGTCTCAGATGCCACCTTCTAGGGAAGGTTTTGATTGGTCGGTGTGATTATACAAGAGACCCACTGTGGGATTTAGCCCGGGTTCACACTAATGCGGTGCAGGACGCCGCATGTAATTCGCACAGGAATCGCGCCACATTGCAATGTCTGTGCGGTGCAATTTGAGCCATTTTTTTACCTGCATGTGAATCGCATCGCATGGGTGTTCTCACCCATCCAATGAGATTTCTGGCAGTCGCATTGCGTTTTGTGATCTGTTTCAGGGTGTCATTAATTTAACATGGACACCCGCATCAGATCGCATGAACGCCATGCGATTGTAGTGCGGTGTGGGAAATTCACAGCATTTCACACACGGCATTAGTGTGAACCCGTGCTTAAAGTTCAACGCCACTGAGCGCCCCTTCCTCTATCAGAAGCCATCAGGACTATTTTATGTTTTTTTTTTTAATACTTCCCTATGATATTTGAGACTGAAGTGCCACACCATTGGTTGATGGTCCAAATACCCGCTCTCTCCGGACCCCACATTCACTATATCCGCTCTCCCCGGACCCCGCATTCACTATACCCGCTCTCCCCGGACCCCGCATTCACTATATCCGCTCTCCCCGGACCCCGCATTCACTATATCCGCTCTCCCCGGACCCCGCATTCACTATATCTGCTCTCCTCGGACCCCGCATTCACTATATCTGCTCTCCCCGGACCCCGCATTCACTATATCCGCTCTCTCCGGACCCCGCATTCACTATATCCGCTCTCCCCGGACCCCGCATTCACTATATCTGCTCTCCCCTGACCCCGCATTCACTATATCCGCTCTCCCCGGACCCCGCATTCACTATATCCGCTCTCCCCGGACCCCGCATTCACTATATCCGCTCTCCTCGGACCCCGCATTCACTATATCCGCTCTCCCCGGACCCCGCATTCACTATATCCGCTCTCCCCGGACCCCCATTCACTATATCTGCTCTCCCCGGACCCCACATTCACTATATCTGCTCTCCCCGGACCCCACATTCACTATATCCGCTCTCCCCGGACCCCCATTCACTATATCTGCTCTCCCCGGACCCCGCGTTCCCTATATCTGCTCTCCCCGGACCCCGCGTTCCCTATATCCGCTCTCCCCGGACCCCGCATTCACTATATCCGCATTGTCTATATCCGCAAAGTCTACCGCCAGGGTAGACATTTCCTGGCTACTAAATATTCCACGCTCAACTGTTAGTGGGATTATAACAAAGTGGAAGCCACTGGGAACAACAGCCACTCAGCCACCAAGTGGTAGGCCACGTCACATGACAGGGCGGGGTCAGCGCATGCTGAAGCGCACAGTGCGCAGAAGTCACCAACTGTCTGCAGAGTCAATAGCTAAAGACCTCCAAACTTGGTGTGGCCTTCAGATGAGCCCAACAACAGTGCGTAGAGAGCTTCATGGAATGGGTTTCCATGGCCAAGCAGCTGCATCCAAGCCTTCCTCACCAAGTGCAATGCAAAGCGTTGGATGCCGTGGTGTAAAGCACACCGCCACTGGACTCTAGAGCAGTGGAGGTGTGTTCTCTGGAGTGACCAATCACTATTACATACCTGGTGATGGAGGCCAATGGAGAGAGGGCTTCCCTTGCGGCTAAGTTCCGGACTCCCCTGAGAGTGGGACAGCGGGAGTCAGGCCCAAAGTTGCACAGGTCGCCTGTAGGAGTGCTGGTTGGTGGTCCACTCAGAAGCACAGCTGGTGCACGGAGATAGGTCTGCAGACAGGAGGCGCCTGTGCGTGGTATGCAAGCCTTCCGGGATTTGGAAGTTTGTGGGTTAGTCAGTTCGAGCCAAGGTCAGGTACCGGGTGGGAAACAGAACAGACGTGGTCAGGTGGGATAGCCGAGGTCATACACAGGGGAGCGAGAGAGTATCCTTTAGCCAAGCCGAGGTCGGATCAGGGGGTCAGTAGAGCAGACAGGTCCAAGTGCAAGCCGGGTCAGAATCAGGAAGTCACAAGCCACAGGAACAAACCACGGGGAGCTAGAGATCATCCAGTAACCAGAGGAAGTGATGAGCCTCCTTATAAAGGCCGTCTGGCACCAGACTGAGGCTGATGTGTCCTTCTGCGGCCATGTAGAGTACTTCTGCTGTGGACAGGACCCTGACAATCACGCTTCTCTGTCTGGCAATCTGATGGATGTGTCTGGGTTTGGTGGTGGCCAGGAGAACAGTACTTGCCTGACTGCATTGTGCCAAGTGTAAAGTTTGGTGGAGGGGGGATTATGGTGTGGGGTTGATTTTCATGGGTTGGGCTTGGCCCCCTAGTTCCAGTGAAGGGAACTCTAAAGGCGACATTTTGGACAATTTCATGCCCCCAACTTTGTGGGAGGAGTTTGGGGATGGCCCCTTCCTGTTCCAACATGACTGCGCACCAGTGCACAAAGCAAGGTCCATAAAGACATGGAGGAGCCAGTTTAGGGTGGAGGAACTTGACTGTCCTGCACAGAGTCCTGACCTCAACCCCATAGAACACCTTTGGGATGAATTAGAGCGGAGACTGCGAGCCAGGCCTCCTCCCCCAACATCAGTGCCTGACCTGACAAATGTGCTTCTGGAAGAATGGTCCAACCTTCCCATAGACACCCTCCTAAACCTTGTGAACGGCCTTCCCAGAAGAGTTGAAGCTGTTATAGCTGCAAAGGGCGGGGCCAACTCAATATTGAACCCTACGGACTAAGACTGGGGGGTCATTAAAGGTCATGTGTGTGGGAAGGGCGGGGCCAACTCAATATTGAACCCTACGGACTAAGACTGGGGGGCCATTAAGGGTCATGTGCGTGGAAAGGGCAGGGCCAACTCAATATTGAACCCTACGGACTAAGACTGGGGAGCCATTAAAGGTCATGTGTGTGGGAAGGCCGGCGGCCCAATACTTGGGGCAATATAGTGTATATATGGAGCATCATGGAAGTGGGCCTTCCATGTCTGTGACTCAAAGGGCGGGGCCAACTCAATATTGAACCCTACGGACTGAGACTGGGAGGACATTAAAGGTCATGTACGTGGAAAGGGCGGGGCCAACTCAATATTGAACCCTACGGACTAAGACTGGGGAGCCATTAAAGGTCATGTGTGTGGGAAGGCCGGCGGCCCAATACTTGGGGCAATATAGTGTATATATGGAGCATCATGGAAGTGGGCCTTCCATGTCTGTGACTCAAAGGGCGGGGCCAACTCAATATTGAACCCTACGGACTGAGACTGGGAGGACATTAAAGGTCATGTGCGTGGAAAGGGCGGGGCCAACTCAATATTGAACCCTACGGACTAAGACTGGGAGGCCATTAAAGGTCATGTGCGTGGAAAGCCTGGCGGCCCAGTCCTTGGGGCAATATGGTGTATATCTGGGCCATCAACCCAAGGTGCGACACTTCAATCTCAAAGCCATTTCATGGAAAGCCGAGTTGCCGTTTCTAAGTGTACATGTACTGTTGACTATGACCGCATGGCCTAGCGTTGCTCATTGAGTTTTATGTATATCTCATACAGCTGAAATTTCAGCCATTTGTCAGAAAAAGGTAAGATCGGTATGGCGCAGTCATCACACAATCATCCATTGCCACTGTGACGTGTCTGCTTGTGGCCTCTTCATCATCTTTGTGCCTCATCGAGTCGTACAATCGCTGCATCCCGTGTGATCTGTGTGCTATCAGTCCAATGCACGTCTATTCTGTGCCGTTCTCCTTGTATTGTGACTGTATCCATTGTGTCCTCAGTATCCACCACATTGCTGATCCCGGGGCGCACGTAACGGATACTCTGTACACCAGGAGCTGGAGCTGGAATCCTTTATAACTAGGGGGGGGGGGGGGCTTGGGAATCTGAAAACTATTTTACTGGTTCCATTGGGGTAGGAAGGGTTGAGAAGGGTAATCGGGCCGTTTTTCTCATCCCTCATGTCTGCTAATCCTTGTTTGGCATAAATTTGATTTCTCCAGGAAGGCAACTTGACGTTTTTGGGTAAGTGACTCCTAGATGCCAACTTTTCCAGATGTGCCCAGACAGTCCCGTATTGCGGGTATATACTGTATGTGGGCAGGGCCGGTGCTACCACTAGGCAGCTGTCTGGGGTGCAATGCCGCCTGGGGGTGCAGCCACGGCTGCTGGTTTCCCTGCTCTACGCCATGGGCCGGATCTAGGGGGGAGCTGGGATGGGCTTTGGGGGGATTTCGGTAAAAAGGAAAGATTTGTGATGGGAAGGGTAATTTGGAGGGGGTTTAGCAAGAGGAGGGACTTGGGGGAATTCGTCCTATTTGGGGGGGATTAAAGGATGAGGAGTGATTTTGGGAGGGAGATGGGGGGGATTTTGCTAGGAGAGGGGATTGGGGGGGATTTGTGCTAGGAGGGGGGATTGAAAGAAGAGGAGTGATTCTAGGTGGGGGGATGTGCTAGGAGGGGGATGGAGGGAGGGGGGATTTGTGCTAGGATAGGGGATTAGGGAGATTTGTGTTAGGAGAGAGGATTGGGGGCGGGGGGTTGTGTTAGAAGGAGGAGATTTGTGATTTGTGCTAGGAGGGGGGCTGGGGGAATTTGTGGTAGGAGAGGGCATTGGGGAGGGGGAAGGTTGCTAGGAGAGGTGATTGGGAGGGGGATTGGGGGGAGGATTGTGTTAGGAGGAGGGATTGGGTGCAGATGTGCTGGGGGGGGATTGTGCTAGGATAGGAGTGGGAAGGAAGGATTTGTGATGGTAATGGTTATTTGGAGGGGGTTTAGCTAGAGGAGGGACTTTGGAGAATTTGTTCTAGGTGGGGGGGGGGGATTAAAGAAGGAGGAGTGATTCTGGGAGGGGGGTAGTGCTAGGATGGGGATGGAGGGGGGAGTTTGTGCTAGAAGAGGGGATTGGGGGGATTTGTGTTAGGAAGGAGGATTGGGGGGGAGGGATTTGTGTTAGGGGGGATTTATGCTAGGTGGGGGGAATTAAAGGAAGAGGAGTTATTCTGGAAGGGGAAATGTGCTAGGAGGGGGATGGGGGGGGGGGTTGTGCTAGGAGAGGGGATTGGGGGATTTGTGTTAGGAAAGAGGCTTGGGGGGGATTTGTGCTAGGAGAGGGGATGGGGGGGGGGGTACTAGGAGGGGGATTGGGGGGATTTGTGTTAGAAAAGAGGATTAGGGGGGGGGGATTTCTGCTCAGAGGGGAGACTGGGAGAATTTGTGCTAGGAGAAGGGATGGGGGGTACTAGGAGAGGGGATTGCGAGGAAATTTGTGGTAGGAGAAGGGAATTGGGGGGGGATTGTGTTAGGAGGCGGGATTGGGTGTGAATGCTTTAGGGGGGGGATTTGTTCTAGGAGATTTGGGTGGGGAGGAAGGTTTCGTGCTGGGGAGGGTAATTTGGAGGGGGTTGTACTAGGAGGTGGGATTGGGGGGATTTATGCTAGGAGGGGGGATGGGGGGGTACTAGGAGGGGGATTGGGGGGATTTATGCTAGGAGGGGGGATGGGGGGGTACTAAGAGGGGAATTGGGGGGATTTGTGTTAGGAGAGAGGATTGGGGGGGGGATTTGTGCTAAGAGGGGAGACTGGGAGGATTTGTGCTAGGAGAAGGGATGGGGGGGGGGTACTAGGAGAGGGGATTGCGAGGAAATTTGTGGTAGGAGAGGGGAATTGGGGGGGGGGATTGTGTTAGGAGGCGGGATTGGGTGTGAATGCGCTGGGGGGGGATTTGTTCTAGGACAGGAGATTTGGGTGGGGAGGAAGGTTTTGTGCTGGGGAGGGTAATTTGGAGGAGGTTGTACTAGGAGGTAGGATTGGGGGGATTTATGCTAGGAGGGGGGGATTCGGGAGAGAAGATTTGTGCTGGGGGGTGAAGTTTTTATTTTATTTTATTTTTTTGTTGGGGGGGGGGGGGGGGGGTGACAGTAGCTGATCTTGCCTAAGTCACAAATTAGTCTTAGTTCCGGCCCTGTATGTGGGGGTGGGATGTCACAACCAATCAGATCCTTGGAGGTGTCACCCCTTCATAATGGGTATGTATTCACCAATTCCATAAAATGGGACCTTATATATACCGCCACCCCTTGTCATTGAGGTCGTTACATGTTTAGAGGTGGAATCTGGGTGGGACCAACACGCAAAGTGGGTGTGGTTTTGCTGAGCCTACCCAGGAAATGGGTAGATGAAATGCAAACCATGGGCGGGGTTTAGACCCGGGGGTCCGGGACCTTAACGTCGGTAAGTATGATGACCCAAAAGCTATCCATCCAGTTTTTCTTTTTTTCACTCTTTATCCAGGTTTTCTATTTCTCGGGCCTCTCGGCTCCCGTTTTTGAACCCGCTGGCCTCACCCTAATAGGACTTTGACTTCTATATATCCTAATTTTTTTTCCATTTGCCTTTTCTTCTACTTTCCAGAACTGCAGCTCTCACGTAAGGAGGGCGGTGGTGACATGCTTTTCTGCTGGCTGCTGCGGTCGTCACGGTAACCGACCGGTGCGTTACTGCAAACGCTGCCACTCCTACCACCATAACCAAGAGGCGGGAGGAGCTTCGTCATCGGAGACGCACCTATTCCAGACGTCACCGCCTCCTATCAACACCAGAGAGTGCGGCGCGGAGGAGCTGGTGTGCGCGGTAGAAGCTGTGATAAGGTATTACAGATTGCGCACCGGGCAAAAAATATTAGGCTACCCAGATACCCGTGCGATCCGATTCTAGCGGGGACCAAAAAAGGGGTCCTGCACCTTTTTGGTGCGATTTGAGCCGTACAAAATGTATGACTCAAATCGCTCTGCACAGAATTCGCATGGGATTTGCACAGGAATGCGGCGCGGTCCCCATGCGAATCACATGCGGTATGCCGCACCGAATATATGTAAACCCAGGCTTATGCAGGCCATAGACGGGTCAAAGACCGGCCATTTAAAAAAAAAAGAAAAAGAAAAATCGGTCGTTCGATTGGCCAACGTTACCACCAACAGTGAAAAAATCGGCCGATTTTTGTCCCGTCTACGGCTGGCATTTAACCCCATAATTACTTCTGTCCCTGCAGGGAGCTCCGCTATTATATTTTACATGAAAGTCTTGCGGTTGCAACAATGTATCCATTTGTATCCATTTTGGATACAGATGTTTTTATTCGGATGCAAATAGATACATTGTTGCAACCGCAAGACTTTCATGTCAAATATAATAGCGGACTGGAATTCTTCTCCTTCTCCTTCTTCTTCTTCTTCTCCTTCTCCTTCTCCTTCTTCTTCTCCTTCCCCTTCTCCTTCTCTTTCTTTTTCTTCTTCTTCTTGCAGGTCACGGCTCATGCGCAGATTTTTTTATCGGTAAAACGATCGGCCGATTTGCCCATCATTGCCGGGAAAATCAGCCGATCGTCAAAATTGGGCGCGAAATTTCGAACATGACCGATAACAGAAATGTGCCAAAACCCTGAAAAACGGCCGACCAACTAACCCACTAACAGTGCGAAAATCGGCCGATTTTCGACCCATCTATGGCCCCCATTAGGCTTGGTTCACACTGCCGCGACTTGGGATCTGACTTGTGACACCTCAAGTCGCATTATATGTGAAATCCCGTGTTAGTCAATGAGATACGTCTTAATTAGTACGACCGAAGTCACTCCGACTGTAGAAAAGGTTCCTGTGCTACTTCAAGGCGACTTCTATCCGAATTGTGCCCATAGACTTTAATGGAAGTCGCCTCCAGGTCGGATCCTCCTTCATATTGATGAGATTTGGATCTGACGTTACAGGAAGATTACCCAGCATTCCCTGAAAGTTACCATAAACCTTTTCTCAAATATCTCCAATCTCAACAGCCTTTCTTATTAACACAAAATATCCCCCAAATAAGTGTCATAAATGTGTATAAATATGCAGTCAATCTTCACATGTTCAATAAAGTGTCCAATTCAGATGTCCAATCCAGACCCAGGATACCCTCTCTCTCCAACAACCAGCTTTTCAGGGTATGTTACCACATCAGCTTCCACCCTGCGAGGATGCCTTTAGCCTTTTCCCCAATTCCTCATGAAGGCAAAGAAGATACCATGAGTGGAGTATAAAGATACCAGTGAATTTTATTAAATCTTACATTAAAATAAGGAAAGACCGTCCATCTGTCCCAGCAGTTCAGATAACAGCAAATCCAGTATGCAAAATGGCCGGTTTAGCGTCAGATGTCACGCCTCTGACACGTTTCGTCACTTCCGACTTCTTCTCGAGGGATCCCTGCTTCTTGTATATTCGGATATTTCTTAAGAACCCCACCACCTCCTTTAGGGGCTATTATGGTATACCACCTTCTAATGAGACCGTTCACTTGTATCTCACACTGGGTACCAATGATAGAAGATCTAGTGCTTCTCTTTGTGCATGCAGTCAGGCCCGGACTGACCATAGGACACACAGGAAATTGCCTGGGACCAAGGCCGCCTGGATAGGAGGGGTGGCCGGGCACCACATAGAGGAACTGCTGCCACTGAATGCTCACTTCTCCTCTTCCTCTCCCACCTGTAGGCATTCAGTGATGGCAGCAGAGAAATGCGCGGACCAGTTCCTCTATGTGCCCCTCCTATCCATCATCATTCTTTCCTTCCTTCCTTTCTTTCTTTTTCTTTCTTTCTTTTTCTTTCTTTCTTTTTCTTTCTTTCTTTCTTTCTTTTTCTTTCTTTCTTTTTTTCTTTCTTTCTCTTTCTTTCTTTCTCTCTCTTTCTTTCTCTTTCTTTCTTTATCTTTCTTTCTTTCTTTCTTTCTTTCTTCCTTTCTTTCTTTCTTTCTTCCTTTCTTTCTCTTTCTTTCTTTCTTTTTCTTTCTTTCTTTCTTTCCTTTCTTTCTTTTTCTTTCTTTCTTTCTTTCTTTCTTTCTTTTTTTCTTTCTCTTTCTTTCTTTCTCTTTCTTTCTTTCTTTTCTTTCTTTCTTTTCTTTCTTTTTTTCTTTTCTTTTCTTTCTTTTCTTCCTTTCTTTTCTTTCTTTCTTTCTTTTTCTTTTCTTTTCTTTTCTTTTCTTTCCTTTTCTTTCTTTTCTTTCTTTTCTTTCTTTCTTTCCTTTCTTTTCTTTCTTTCTTTCTTCCTCCGGGTTCTCCAGTTTCCTGCCGCTCCCCAAAGACATGTTGGGAGGTTAATTGGTTCCTGTCTAAATTGGCCCTAGTAGGTGTATGAATGAGAGTTAGAGACCTTGAAAGCTCCTCGGGGGCGGGGACTGATATGAATGTACAATATATATATGTAAAGCGCTGTGTAAATTGACAGCGCTATATAAGTACCTGAAATAAAATAAATTACATAGGGAACTCTGCACCCACGCTGGTGCTGTTGGCAATAGAAGGGGGTACACTGATGGATTATCATGGCTGCCACTACATCCAAGGTTGCTCATCTCTGGTTATCTTTTCAGTTTACTGAAGGAGGCGGAGTATCATGCGGAGCAGAGGGAGTACGAGATGAACCGACGCAGGCAGATGGGCCTGGCCTCCTCGCATCATTCATTGGACAACACCGACTTCGATAACAAAGATGACGATAAACACGACCAGCGTCTGCTCAGCCAATTCGGAATCTGGTTCCTGGTGAGGGGCGTAACTCTTTGTATGGTGCCCAAACATTAAAGCCATTAAAGTCCCAAATTGAATATATTGCAGCTTACCAGTCCTAGGTTGTGTAGTCTGCATTAGGTTTTCTTTTTCAGGCTTTTTTCCCCCTAATTTCCACCTGTTGATCCTGCCAGTAACTTCTTTGTGTATAAAGTCAATGAGAAAGCCAAACAAAGCCTGAGAGTCCAAAAACGTTTAATATTGGTATTCATTCACAGCAAGATAATTGGCATTTTTTGGCCTTCTTGTCAAGTATTTGGTTGGAGGCCAAAGTGATGAGGAGGCTTCCCTTGCGATCGAGGTGGGGACAGGGAATGCAGGGCTCGGAGAAGCTTGGGTTGCCTGCTCGCTGTGACGCATGTCTGGAGGGTTGCTGGACAGGGCGTCCAGGTAGTCAGCTGTAGTACTGGAACCCCAACTGGTGAGGCAGGTCCGGAACAGCAGCAGGAGGTAGGTAATACCTTGTGGCAGGTAGAAGGTTAGGTGGGCAGATCAGATCAGAAGCGGTGTAGTCAGGATCAGAGCCAAGGGCATACATGGAGGATCAACTGGCAAGGTGCCAAGAGTGAAGTCAGGGAAGAGCCGGGGTCGTGCACTGCAGCCAGGCGTGAGGACAAGAGAGTAGTCAGAAGGGCAGGCCAGGGTTGGTTGGTCAGGCATAGATGGTACTGGAACCCCAAGTGGTGAGGCAGATCTGGAACAGCAGCAGGAAGTAGGTAATACCTTTTGGCAGGTAGAAGGTCAGGTGGGCAGATCAGATCAGAAGCGGTGTAGTCATGATCAGAGCTGGAATTTGACTTTTAGATCCACCATCTTGTTTTTTTTTAATTTTGAGTTACACACTTCCTGTCCTAGGGTGACAACGCTTTCTCGCCGTGCTTTATCTATGGAAGAGCAGCAGTGTCACATTAGCACAAGAAGTCCCTTTGTGGCCTCTACGATTAAGCCCCGAAAAAGGTGAAACGCGTCTGAGGAGATCTCTACAGGTGGAGAACAGAAGATTCACATTTATGCAACAGGGAGTTGGTGTCTGTGTGCAGGTGGCCATCATTTTGTTGAGGACTACAGAACACCTACCCCTTTCCTCATCTCTGTAACATACCAGGGAGGTTTTCTATGGTCAACAGAGAGAACCCATTGATCACATTGAGAAGTGTTTGAGACGGGTGGACTGACCATTTGGAAACTCAGGCACTGCCCGAGGGCCCGGGGTCAGTAGGGGGCCAGTATGAGATGCCCCTGGTACCTTTTTCATAGGCTTTTTTGAGTTTGGGCAAGGACACAGGGGCCCCATGATCCCCTATTGCCCCCCATGAGTTGTCAGTCCGCCCCTGGTTTGAGATTTCCAAGTGCAGAACTGAAGTTATCAGCTCACTAGATTTCTGACAGGATCAACTGGGATCAACTCAAAGACGCCATTCACACAGGCATATATAAAAGTTGAATTGCTCCCTAATGTTAGGTTCACCGGGGACCCATACTACGAAGGCTCTACCAAAGGAGGGAAGCTCTCCTAGAAGAGACCTCCATGTTCACATCCAGGGGCGTATTTACCACAAGGCTCTTGCCTAGGGTGGTATTTTTCAGGGGGGCAGCACATCCCCTCAGAAGAAGGGATGAAAGAAGGGATACACACGCAATGGGAACCAGGTGTGATCCAAGAGAGACTGTGGGCTGCTTGATGGTGCATGTGGAGCCTGACTCCAGGGATGTCCAGAGCTCTGAAGATGAGTGTCTTTCTCTATATCACCAGGGGGGGGTAGTGGAAGGCTTTCCCAAGTGGGGGGGCAGGGGTGTTGTTGGTCAATGTCAGGCTCTCTGAGTTCAGCCAAGGTTGGCAAAGTTTGTCGATTTTTTGAGGAAACGCTCTTCGGTTGTATATGATTTTAAGTTCAGGCAGAAGCTCGTTGATGAGTCTTACCAGTTGACTGGTCTACAGTGGAAAAGTTCCTTCCATTACCAGACGAAAAGGAAGCAAAGAAGAGATGTTCAGAGTTACGGAAACCTCCAATCGTCTAATAATCGCACTAATCGTTTTTTGCTGTTCTGTTCCTCGGTACCAGGTGAGCCTGTGCACGCCGAGTGAGAACACTCCCACGGAGAGCCTAGCCCGGCTGGTCAGCATGGTGTTCCAGTGGTTCCATTCCACGGCTTACATGATGGACGATGAGGTCGGCAGCCTCGTGGAGAAGCTCAAACCTCAGTTTGTCACCAAGTGGCTGAAGACGGTGTGCGACATTCGCTTCGATGTCATGGTTATGTGCCTGCTGCCCAAACCCATGGAATTTGCCAGGGTAGGTTCTGAGCCCAATGATGAGTGAAGTTCTGTGTCTATGGCTGACCCTCACTGGCAGCTTCATCTGTTACTAAAAGAACATTTTTAATGGTTTGGGGTCCATTTTATTTATGTTTTTATGTTTATCCATTTTTAAACGGATGCCTTTATTTATATAAAGTGGTGTCACAGAGAAGTCTGAGTTTTAAAAAAAGACTGTTTGACTTCAGACTGTCTCTCTTTCATTGAAGCTTTGATTAGAACAGGAAGGGGGAGGGGCCACTGTGTGGGCTTATTCAGCTTAAGTTACTGAGCTCTGTATACATTGGCTTCCAGATAACGATAGGCTGGAACTATACTTTACATTTTTTGAGTTCCCAACTATGATAAAGAGAGGATATATTTACTGTAGGACCAAAAGTTTGTGAACACCTGACCATTACACCTGAGCTTGTTGAACATCTCATTGCAAAATCATGGCCATTTATATGGAGTTGCCCCACCTACCCCCATGGCCATTTATATGGAGCTGTCCCCCCCTACCCCCATGGCCATTTATATGGAGCTGTCCCCCCTACCCCCATGGCCATTTATATGGAATTGTCCCGCCTACCCCCATGGCCATTTATATGAAGTTGTCCCACCTACCCCCATTATCATTATTAGGGAGTTGTCCTCCCACCCTTATGGACATTAATATGGAGTTGCCCCCTACCCCTATGGCCAATATTATGGAGTTGGCGCCGTTACCCCTATTGCCATTAATATGAAGTTGTCCTCCTACCTATAGCCATTAGTATGAAGTTGCCTCCTTAGCCCCATTGCCATTAATATAAAGCTGCCCCCCCCATGGCCATTAATATGGAGTTGCCTCCACCCCCATGGCCATTAATATGGAGTTGCCCCCATACCCCCATGGCCATTAATATGGAGTTGCCCCCATACCCCCATGGCCATTAATATGGAGTTGCCCCCCTACCCTCATGGTCTTTAATGTGGTGTTGTCTCCTCTACCCCAATGGACATTATTATGGAGTTGGCCCCCCTACACCCATGGACATTAATATGAAGGTGTCCACCCCTATAGCCATTAATGTGGAGTTGACTCCATACCCCCATTAATATTAATATTGAGTTGTCTTCCTTCCCCCATGCCCATTAATATGGAGTTGCCCCCCCACCCCCAAGGCCATTAATATGGAGTTGCCCCCCCCCTCATGGCCATTAATATGGTGTTGTCCTATCTACCCCCCATAACCATTAATATGGAGTTGTCCCCTCTACCCTCATGGTCATTAATATGGAGTTGTCCCCTCTACCCCCATGGCTATTATTATGGAGTTGCCCCCCTACACCCATGGCCATTAATATGGAGTTGTTTCCTTCCCCCATGACCATGAATATGGAGTCCCCCCCACCCTTGGCCATTAATATTGAGTTGTCCTCCTACGTCTATGGACGTTAATATGGAGTTGTCCTCCAACCCCTAAGTCTTCTGGGAAGACTTTCCACCAGACTTTGGGGGGTGTCTTTGGGAATCTGCCCAATTTGTGAGGTCAGGTACTGATGTTGGATGAGCAGACCTGGCTCACCATCAGTGTTCCAGTTCACCCCAAGGGTGCTCAGTAGGGTTGAGGTCCAGGCTCTGTGCAGGACACTATAGCTTTCATAGCACTAAAACACTTAGATTTGGGCGTAGCCCAAAGTTGGGCCTAGACCGGAATGCTTGTCTGGCTACGGTGATTCTTCCTCGATGGTGACAGTGTCTCAATCATGGTACGTTGATTCCATGGGGAAGGAAAGGGTCAAGCCTGCTTATACAGAGTGATTTCAGGGAAATAAAAACCTACCTGTGGAATAACAAGCTGGAGGATCTCATGATCACCTCCTAGGGGCTTAGAAATGGCACAAAAATTGCAAATGAAGAAAACGCGAGCCTGACCGGTAGTTGTCCAACTGTCTGTAGACAACCTCCCTCTAGTAGAAGGGCTATTTGAGGTGCTTCTTTGTTGAGGGTCAGAGGCACCACTAGAGGGCAGCCTCGCTCCTCCGTGGAAAAGTTTCTCCAGCTTCCAAAAATGAAAATCTACAGAAAACATTTTGGGGGTTTTCTATGAGTTCTGCAAGTCTGAGAGGTGCACGATGGAGAATAAAGTACGTGAGATGTTTATGGCTTTCATATGTGCCCAAAGTTGAGGCAGCGCCATTCACATCAATTCTATTAGATCATGCAATGACATCGCCTTCCGGTGGCAGAAAATAAATATTTCATCCTTTCATTAAACCCCATGGATTTATCTTTTTATTTTTTTTTTAAACTCCTCCCTGCCCGGCCTATTGTACAATGACGGGCGAGCAGGAACCCTGTTATCCTGGGAGGACATCATGAAATGTCCTCCAAGGATCGCGCCTTGTGCATTCCCCCATGGGCCACGCCCTGGCGTGATCTGTCACTGGTACCCTGTGTTCTGTACTCCTGTTGTCACCCCCATACTGGTACGTGTGTTCTGTACTCCTGTTGTCACCCCCCATACTGGTACCCTGTGTTCTGTACTCCTGTTGTCACCCCCATACTGGTACCCTGTGTTCTTTACTCCTGTTGTGACCCTCATACTAGTACCGTGTGTTCTGTACTCCTGTTGTCACCCCCATACTGGTACCGTGTGTTCTGTACTCCTGTTGTCACCCCCCATACTAGTACCCTGTGTTCTGTACTCCTGTTGTGACCCCAATACTGGTACCCTGTGTTCTGTACTCCTGTTGTCACCCCCATACTGGAACCCTGTGTTCTGTACTCCTGTTGTGACCCCCATACTGGTACCCTGTGTTCTGTACTCCTGTTGTGACCCCCATACTGGTACCGTGTGTTCTGTACTCCTGTTGTGACCCCCATACTGGTACCCTGTGTTCTGTACTCCTGTTGTGACCCCCATACTGGTACCGTGTGTTCTGTACTCCTGTTGTGACCCCCATACTGGTACCGTGTGTTCTGTACTCCTGTTGTGACCCCCATACTGGTACCATGTGTTCTGTACTCCTGTTGTGACCCTGGTATGTGTGCAGGTTTGCCTCTATTTCTGCATGCAGGAGGTAAGTGAGAGATATCCTCATAGTCCTTCATAGAAGTTTTCCTTCTTCGGTGAAGTAACTTGTCTCACTCCTCCAGGTTGGCGGATATTGGGACAAGTCCTGCAGCACAGTCACCCAGCTGAAGGAAGGTCTGAACAGAATTTTGTGCCTTATCCCTTATAACGTCATAAACCAGCCGGTCTGGGAGTGTATCATGCCGGAGTGGCTGGAGGCCATCAGGACGGAGGTCCCGGACCACCAGCTCAAGGAGTTCCGAGAGGTCCTCAGGTAAGTCGGACATGTCTTGCAGTAATGGGGGTCGGCAGACAAAAGAATTAAAGTGTATGTCAGCTCTCACAATAAATGTCCCGTATCGGAGACGTTCCTTCTTTGGATTTCCATCCAATTTCCCATTCACTGTTCTGATAACATTCTTCCTTCATCTGCAGTAAAATGTTTGATATCGAGTTGTGCCCGCTGCCCTTCTCCATGGAAGAGATGTTCGGCTTCATCAGCTGCCGATTCACCGGTTACCCATCCTCCGTCCAGGAACAAGCTTTGCTCTGGCTACATGTGAGTGTCCTGTATACATGTCCTAGTCCTCCACAATATTCACAAATATCATCCGCACCCAACTCCAGTGTGGACGCCTCCTTTGTCTTCCTGTCATGGTCCTTTTCTCTTTTTAACCACCTCCCGTCCTGACGTTGTATATAAACGGCCAGATGGTGGCAGTGCAGGGGCGGGTGGCTGTTTATAAACGTCCTCCCCACCCCCTGCTTGTGTGCGCTCCCTGGGAGTGCGCAGCACCTCCATCTGGTGCCCGCTGTGTCCTCTAGACACAGTGGAACACCGAACGTTGTACGGGACCTCTGTGCGAGGTCCTGATCATGTGATCACTGATTGGCCAATCAGTGATCACTTGCAGAGTAGTAAGCAAGATGTCACTTCTGACATCATTGCTTACTATGTGTGAAATCTGTGAATGATCACAGAGATCACATGGTACAGGGCCATTCACAACAGCCTTGTACCATGTGACAAGCTGTGACCAATCACAGCTCACACAGTATTTCTCAATGGCTGCAGGAATGTAGCCAGAGAGAAGGAGAAATGATTCCTCTTACAGCCTTTATGGGTGTAAAAGCAATCAGTGTAAAAAAAAATCTTCATCACCCCCCACAAGTAGTACAGTGTCATTATGGAGACACTGTACTGCAAGGGTGACAGTATGTAAAAAAAAATAGATAATAATATAAAAAAAATATTAAAAATGTAAAAAAAAAGTTTAAAAATTATAATTTTTGGTTATAACCTAATTTGGACATAGTACAGGAGATGACAGGAGACTGCGGACACAGTACAGGAGATGACCAGAGACTGCGGACATAGTACAGGAGATGACCGGAGACTGCGGACACAGTACAGGAGATGACCGGAGACTGCGGACACAGTACAGGAGATGACCAGAGACTGCGGACATAGTACAGGAGATGACCAGAGACTGCGGACACAGTACAGGAGATGACCAGAGACTGCGGACACAGTACAGGAGATGACCAGAGACTGCGGACACAGTACAGGAGATGACCAGAGACTGCGGACACAGTACAGGAGACGACCAGAGACTGCAGACATAGTACAGGAGACGACCAGAGACTGCAGACATAGTACAGGAGACGACCAGAGACTGCGGACACAGTACAGGAGATGACCAGAGACTGCGGACACAGTACAGGAGATGACCAGAGACTGCGGACACAGTACAGGAGATGACCAGAGACTGCGGACATAGTACAGGAGACGACCAGAGACTGCAGACATAGTACAGGAGACGACCAGAGACTGCGGACACAGTACAGGAGATGACCAGAGACTGCGGACATAGTACAGGAGACGACCAGAGACTGCGGACACAGTACAGGAGATGACCAGAGACTGCGGACACAGTACAGGAGATGACCAGAGACTGCGGACACAGTACAGGAGACGACCAGAGACTGCGGACACAGTACAGGAGACGACCAGAGACTGCAGACATAGTACAGGAGACGACCAGAGACTGCGGACACAGTACAGGAGATGACCAGAGACTGCGGACACAGTACAGGAGATGACCAGAGACTGCGGACATAGTACAGGAGACGACCAGAGACTGCGGACACAGTACAGGAGACGACCAGAGACTGCGGACACAGTACAGGAGATGACCGGAGACTGCGGACACAGTACAGGAGATGACCAGAGACTGCGGACACAGTACAGGAGATGACCAGAGACTGCGGACACAGTACAGGAGATGACCAGAGACTGCGGACACAGTACAGGAGATGACCAGAGACTGCAGACACAGTACAGGAGACGACCAGAGACTGCGGACATAGTACAGGAGACGACCAGAGACTGCGGACACAGTACAGGAGATGACCGGAGACTGCGGACACAGTACAGGAGATGACCGGAGACTGCGGACATAGTACAGGAGACGACCAGAGACTGCGGACACAGTACAGGAGATGACCGGAGACTGCGGACACAGTACAGGAGATGACCAGAGACTGCAGACACAGTACAGGAG
Source organism: Staurois parvus (assembly GCF_062004578.1). Classification (NCBI taxonomy): domain Eukaryota; kingdom Metazoa; phylum Chordata; class Amphibia; order Anura; family Ranidae; genus Staurois; species Staurois parvus. The sequence continues at coordinate 23,384 of NW_028319359.1, forward strand.
ACGACCAGAGACTGCGGACATAGTACAGGAGACGACCAGAGACTGCGGACACAGTACAGGAGATGACCGGAGACTGCGGACACAGTACAGGAGATGACCGGAGACTGCGGACATAGTACAGGAGACGACCAGAGACTGCGGACACAGTACAGGAGATGACCGGAGACTGCGGACACAGTACAGGAGATGACCGGAGACTGCGGACACAGTACAGGAGACGACCAGAGACTGCGGACACAGTACAGGAGATGACCGGAGACTGCGGACATAGTACAGGAGATGACCGGAGACTGCGGACATAGTACAGGAGATGACCGGAGACTGCGGACACAGTACAGGAGATGACCAGAGACTGCGGACATAGTACAGAAGATGACCGGAGACTGTGGACACAGTACAGGAGATGACCGGAGACTGCGGACATAGTACAGGAGATGACCGGAGACTGCGGACACAGTACAGGAGATGACCGGAGACTGTGGACACAGTACAGGAGATGACCGGAGACTGCGGACACAGTACAGGAGATGACCAGAGACTGCGGACACAGTACAGGAGATGACCAGAGACTGCAGACATAGTACAGGAGACGACCAGAGACTGCAGACATAGTACAGGAGACGACCAGAGACTGCGGACACAGTACAGGAGACGACCAGAGACTGCGGACACAGTACAGGAGATGACCGGAGACTGCAGACATAGTACAGGAGACGACCAGAGACTGCGGACACAGTACAGGAGATGACCAGAGACTGCGGACACAGTACAGGAGATGACCAGAGACTGCGGACATAGTACAGGAGAGGACCAGAGACTGCAGACACAGTACAGGAGATGACCAGAGACTGCAGACATAGTACAGGAGATGACCAGAGACTGCGGACACAGTACAGGAGATGACCAGAGACTGCGGACATAGTACAGGAGATGACCAGAGACTGCAGACATAGTACAGGAGATGACCAGAGACTGCGGACATAGTACAGGAGATGACTAGAGACTGCAGACACAGTACAGGGGATGACCAGAGACTGCGGACATAGTACAGGAGATGACCAGAGACTGCGGACACAGTACAGGAGATGACCAGAGACTGCAGACATAGTACAGGAGATGACCAGAGACTGCGGACACAGTACAGGAGATGACCAGAGACTGCAGACACAGTACAGGAGATGACCAGAGACTGCGGACACAGTACAGGAGATGACCAGAGACTGCGGACACAGTACAGGAGATGACCAGAGACTGCGGACACAGTACAGGAGATGACCAGAGACTGCAGACATAGTACAGGAGATGACCAGAGACTGCGGACATAGTACAGGAGATGACCGGAGACTGCAGACATAGTACAGGAGATGACCAGAGACTGCAGACCTTTGGAGAGCAGAAGGGGGGGGAGCGGGTACCCGATTTTTCCAGGTACCTGCTCCCACTTCTGCGGAGTTGTCCTCCCTGTAGTCTCCTGTGACACGTGACAGGTCCCAGAAGACTGCCGGATCATTCACAAAGCGCAGTGCTTCTTGCACATGCCCAGTCGGCACCCGGCTCTGAAGCCGCAAGCTGTCACAGCCGGGTGCCCACACTGAAGATGCCGACACCGGGAGAGAAGACGGTGAGGACACCGCTGGACCGAGGAGCAGGTAGGACAGTGAAGAATCTGCTGCACAGAAGAGCCGAGCAGATACACGCCGACGGCGGGAATACCGGGCCGGCCGCTCCATATTCGCTCCATAAGACGCACAGACATTTCCCCCATTTTTTTTTGGGGGGGGAAAGTGCGTGTTATGGAGCGAAAAATACAGTAATTTGAAGGAGCGGGTTGGAAAATATTTCTTGAGCAAACAAATTTTTACTGGGAAATGTGCTTTTCATCTGGGAAAGTCCATTCACTGCAAAATCAAAGGTTAAAAGCCGACATTTGATCGACACCCTTTCAGAAGACGTTCGTCCTTTCATGGGATGGACTCCTGAGAATTTGTGTGCAAATGTTTATACAACGATTTGTTTGGAAATCCTCCAGTGTATGGCCGGCCTGAGTCTTGTTCTGCAGTGAGATGCATTGGACGTCTGGAGCAGGGGCGGACTGACAACTCATGGGGCCCCCAGGCAATAGGGGATCATGGGGCCCCTGTGTCCTCGCCCACACTCAAACCAAACCCAAAAAAGCCTATGAAAGATACCAGGGGCATCTCTTAGGGCCCCCTACTGACCCCGGGCCCTCGTGTCCGAATGGTCAGTCCGCCCCTGGTCCGGGGAACGTTCATCCTGATACTGTTCCATAATTTCAGGAATTAATGTCTCTTCTTCCCAATTTTTTCTTTTACTTTGAAACTTTTTGAACCCTTCGCCGCGATCCGAGGTTGTTGATTTTCTTGTCGTTTCGCAGGTTTTGTCAGAACTGGACATTGTGGTCCCTCTTCAGCTGTTGATCAGCATGTTCTCCGATGGGGTGAACTCGGTGAAGGAGCTGGCCAATCAGAGGAAAGTCCGAATCACCGAGATGTCCGGGAACGTCCCTGGAAACCGGGTAAATGAGACCGGGCCAGCTCTGTATTCTGATGTGACATTAACCCTTTCCCGCCCACCCCCGGAGCCCCTTTCACAATCCCGGATCGGCAATCACGTGACAACTGTTGCAGTAAGCACATGAGCAAGAGACGGTCCCGCTGGCTACCGATCTTTAGTCCAGTCCCGCTGGCTACCGATCTTTAGTCCAGTCCTGCTGGATACTGATCTTTAGTCCAGTCCTGCTTGCTACCGATCTTTAGTCCAGTCCTGCTTGCTACCGATCTTTAGTCCAGTCCTGCTGGCTACCAATCTTTAGTCCAGTCCCGCTGGCTACCGATCTTTAGTCCAGTCCTGCTTGCTACCGATCTTTAGTCCAGTCCTGCTGGCTACCGATCTTTAGTCCAGTCCCGCTGGCTACCGATCTTTAGTCCAGTCCCGCTGGCTACCGATCTTTAGTCCAGTCCTGCTCCCGCTGGCTACCGATCTTTAGTCCAGTCCCGCTGGCTACCGATCTTTAGTCCAGTCCCGCTGGCTACCGATCTTTAGTCCAGTCCTGCTGGCTACCGATCTTTAGTCCAGTCCTGCTGGCTACCGATCTTTAGTCCAGTCCTGCTGGCTACCGATCTTTAGTCCAGTCCTGCTGGCTACCGATCTTTAGTCCAGTCCCGCTGGCTACCGATCTTTAGTCCAGTCCTGATCCCGCTGGGTACCGATCTTTAGTCCAGACCGAGAGCTTTTTTTGACAGCTCAGTTCTTGTGCTGGGAGCCCGAAGTGAACGATCTGTCAGCACATGAACATCGGCTGCCCAGCAGTGCGTACACGCGCGGTGTGTGGGCATTAAAGCCCGCCCCTTTCCCGCTGCACACGCGTGTTGGTCGGTCACATCTGTACCCTAACTGGACTAGATTTGGTTTGGTAAAGCGCTGAGTATTGTAAACAATTGCTGCTCCTCTGCTTCCATGTTGCCTGTATTCATGGTTCCCCATGTCTCTTACAGAGCAGCATTGCTTCGGATCCAGGGCGTCGGGTCCTGCACACTATGCTGAGTCCTTTCCCCAGCCCCTTCCACAGTCCCTTCCGGAGTCCCATGCGCAGTCCTTTCCGGAGCCCCTTTAAAAACTACGGACACCCTGGGGGGAGGACCATCGATTTTGACTGCGATGATGAAGAGATGAATCTAAACTGCTTTATCCTCATGTTCGATCTCATATTAAAACAGGTACAGTACCCGAGAGCCCGGAGCTCCCGCTCTTCCTCACTCCATCCCCAACCCTAAATACCTGGACCATTCTACTGTCCGTGGGCTACAGTGCACTATGCATCTTGCTTAGAATTTCAAATGCTGGTAGAGAATGTAAGTAGGAATAAATAAATAATAATTTTAAAAAAATGGTCATAGACTGGGGATATGCTGCGGGTGTAGTTGAAGGCTGGAGATTGTCATAGACTGGGGACATGCTGCAGGTGTAGTTGAAGGCTGGAGATGGTCATAGACTGGGGACATGCTGCGGGTGTAGTTGAAGGCTGGAGATGGTCATAGACTGGGGACATGCTGCGGGTGTAGCTGAAGGCTGGAGATGATCATAGACTGAGGACATGCTGCAGGTGCAGTTGAAGACTGAAGATGGTCATAGACTGGGGACCTGCTGCAGGTGCAGTTGAAGACTGAAGATGGTCATAGACTGGGGACATGCTGCTGGTGTAGTTGAAGACTAAAGATGGTCATAGACTGAGGACATGCTGCAGGTGCAGTTGAAGACTGAAGATGGTCATAGACTGGGGACCTGCTGCGGGTGTAGCTGATGGCTGGAGATGGTCATAGACTGAGGACATGCTGCAGGTGTAGTTGATGGCTGGAGATGGTCATAGACTGGGGACATGCTGCGGGTGTAGTTGAAGGCTGGAGATGATCATAGACTGGGGACATGCTGCGGGTGTAGCTGATGGCTGGAGATTGTCATAGACTGGGGACATGCTGCGGGTGTAGTTGAAGGCTGGAGATGATCATAGACTGGGGACATGCTGCGGGTGTAGCTGATGGCTGGAGATGATCATAGACTGGGGACATGCTGCGGGTGTAGCTGATGGCTGGAGATGGTCATAGACTGGGGACATGCTGCGGGTGTAGTTGAAGGCTGGAGATGGTCATAGACTGGGGACATGCTGCGGGTGTAGTTGATGGCTGGAGATTGTCATAGACTGGGGACATGCTGCAGGTGTAGTTGAAGGCTGGAGATGGTCATAGACTGGGGACATGCTGCGGGTGTAGCTGATGGCTGGAGATGGTCATAGACTGGGGACATGCTGCAGGTGTAGTTGAAGGCTGGAGATGGTCATAGACTGGGGACATGCTGCGGGTGTAGTTGAAGGCTGGAGATGATCATAGACTGGGGACATGCTGCGGGTGTAGCTGATGGCTGGAGATTGTCATAGACTGGGGACATGCTGCGGGTGTAGTTGAAGGCTGGAGATGGTCATAGAAGGTGAAACAGGAAGGCGCTTCTAAGTGCAGAATTCCAGGTCAACTTTAATAAAAATCAGTTAAAAACAATGTAGTGGTACAAACAGGCTCTAATTTAATCCGTCAGTAGCAGGGCTCTGTCCTCTGAGCGATGGAGCCGCTGTGCCAGCCAGCAGCTGCAGGGGAAGCTTGAGGAGAGGTGTTAAAGATTGCTGCCGCTCTGTTCGGACTGCTGGAACGCACGCTGTCCACGGACCTGAAGTGACGTGAGCATGGAGTGGTGACGCGTTTCAGAGCATGAGCAGAGCTCCTTCTTCAAGACCAATGTTCAGGCTTAGGGAAGCTGATGGCTGGAGATGGTCATATACTGGGGACATGGTGCGGGTGTATTTGAAGCCTGGAGATGGTGCTGCGGGTGTAGTTGGAGACTGGAGAAGGCCATAGACTGGGGACATGCTGCGGGTGTAGTTGAAGGCTGGAGATGATCATAGACTGGGGACCTGCTGCGGGTGTAGTTGATGGCTGGAGATGGTCATAGGCTGGGGACATGCTGTAGGTGTAGCTGATGGCTGGAGATGGTCATAGGCTGGGGACATGCTGCAGGTGTAGTTGAAGCCTGGAGATGGTGCTGCGGGTGTAGTTGAAGACTGGAGATGGTCATAGACTGGGAACATGCTGCAGGTGTAGCTGATGGATGGAGATGGTGCTGCGGGTGTAGTTGTAGCCTGGAGATGGTGCTGTGGGTGTAGTTGTAGGCTGGAGATGGTGCTGTGGGTGTAGTTGAAGCCTGGAGATGGTGCTGCGGGTGTAGTTGTAGCCTGGAGATGGTGCTGTGGGTGTAGTTGAAGGCTGGAGATGGTGCTGCGGGTGTAGTTGTAGCCTGGAGATGGTGCAGTGGGTGTAGTTGAAGCCTGGAGATGGTGCTGCGGGTGTAGTTGAAGGCTGGAGATGGTGCTGCGGGTGTAGTTGAAGGCTGGAGATGGTGCTGCGGGTGTAGTTGAAGGCTGGAGATGGTGCTGCGGGTGTAGTTGAAGGCTGGAGATGGTGCTGCGGGTGTAGTTGAAGGCTGGAGATGGTGCTGCGGGTGTAGTTGAAGGCTGGAGAAGGTGCTGCGGGTGTAGTTGAAGGCTGGAGATGGTGCTGCGGGTGTAGTTGAAGGCTGGAGATGGTGCTGCGGGTGTAGTTGAAGGCTGGAGATGGTGCTGCGGGTGTAGTTGAAGGCTGGAGATGGTGCTGCGGGTGTAGTTGAAGGCTGGAGATGGTGCTGCGGGTGTATTTGAAGGCTGGAGATGGTGCTGCGGGTGTAGTTGAAAGCTGGAGATGGTGCTGCGAGTGTAGTTGAAGGCTGGAGATGGTGGTGCGGGTGTATTTGAAGGCTGGAGATGGTGCTGCGGGTGTAGTTGAAGGCTGGAGATAGGCTGCAGGAGACTGTTAAAGACTGGGGAGACTGCTAGAGATCACTGCTATTTCAACCCCTTTCACAAATGAATGCTTCCTCTGCTGGGACCCAGGGGCCACACCATATACAAAAGAGCCCCATGCGGCCCTCAGGTCACAGATTGGGCCCCATAGCTGTAGAGCATCCCGGGGTATAATGGTGGAAGAGCGATGGGGGGGCGTCTAATAGGACAACCTGCTTGTTGTGTTTCAGATGGAGTTGCAGGATGACGGCATCACGTTGGGTTTGGAGAACAGCCTGTCCAAGGATATCATCTCCATCATCAACAACGTGTTCCAGGCCCCCTGGGGCGGCTCCCACACCTGCCAGAAGGATGAGAAGGCCGTGGAGTGCAGCCTGTGTCAGTCCAGCATCCTCTGCTACCAGATGGCCTGCGAGCTGCTGGAGCGCTTGGCGCCCAAGGAGGAGATCCGCCTGGTGGTGAGTCATCCCGGTGTTCCGGGAACCTCCGCGTCCTGCGTAGTATTACCGCTCCCAAGGAGGAGATCCGCCTGGTGGTGAGTCATCCCGGTGTTCCGGGAACCTCCGTGTCCTGCGTAGTATTACCGCTCCCAAGGAGGAGATCCGCCTGGTGGTGAGTCATCCCGGTGTTCCGGGAACTTCCGTGTCCTGCGTAGTATTACCGCTCCCAAGGAGGAGATCCGCCTGGTGGTGAGTCATCCCGGTGTTCCGGGAACTTCCGCGTCCTGCGTAGTATTACCGCTCCCAAGGAGGAGATCCGCCTGGTGGTGAGTCATCCCGGTGTTCCGGGAACCTCCGTGTCCTGCGTAGTATTACCGCTCCCAAGGAGGAGATCCGCCTGGTGGTGAGTCATCCCGGTGTTCCGGGAACTTCCGCGTCCTGCGTAGTATTACCGCTCCCAAGGAGGAGATCCGCCTGGTGGTGAGTCATCCCGGTGTTCCGGGAACCTCCGCGTCCTGCGTAGTATTACCGCTCCCAAGGAGGAGATCCGCCTGGTGGTGAGTCATCCCGGTGTTCCGGGAACCTCCGCGTCCTGCGTAGTATTACCGCTCCCAAGGAGGAGATCCGCCTGGTGGTGAGTCATCCCGGTGTTCCGGGAACCTCCGCGTCCTGCGTAGTATTACCGCTCCCAAGGAGGAGATCCGCCTGGTGGTGAGTCATCCCGGTGTTCCGGGAACCTCCGTGTCCTGCGTAGTATTACCGCTCCTAAGGAGGAGATCCGCCTGGTGGTGAGTCATCCCGGTGTTCCGGGAACTTCCGCGTCCTGCTTAGTATTACCGCTCCCAAGGAGGAGATCCGCCTGGTGGTGAGTCATCCCGGTGTTCCGGGAACCTCCGTGTCCTGCGTAGTATTACCGCTCCCAAGGAGGAGATCCGCCTGGTGGTGAGTCATCCCGGTGTTCCGGGAACTTCCGCGTCCTGCGTAGTATTACCGCTCCCAAGGAGGAGATCCGCCTGGTGGTGAGTCATCCCGGTGTTCCGGGAACCTCCGTGTCCTGCGTAGTATTACCGCTCCCAAGGAGGAGATCCGCCTGGTGGTGAGTCATCCCGGTGTTCCGGGAACTTCCGCGTCCTGCGTAGTATTACCGCTCCCAAGGAGGAGATCCGCCTGGTGGTGAGTCATCCCGGTGTTCCGGGAACCTCCGTGTCCTGCGTAGTATTACCGCTCCCAAGGAGGAGATCCGCCTGGTGGTGAGTCATCCCGGTGTTCCGGGAACCTCCGTGTCCTGCGTAGTATTACCGCTCCCAAGGAGGAGATCCGCCTGGTGGTGAGTCATCCCGGTGTTCCGGGAACCTCCGCGTCCTGCGTAGTATTACCGCTCCCAAGGAGGAGATCCGCCTGGTGGTGAGTCATCCCGGTGTTCCGGGAACCTCCGTGTCCTGCGTAGTATTACCGCTCCCAAGGAGGAGATCCGCCTGGTGGTGAGTCATCCCGGTGTTCCGGGAACCTCCGCGTCCTGCGTAGTATTACCGCTCCCAAGGAGGAGATCCGCCTGGTGGTGAGTCATCCCGGTGTTCCGGGAACTTCCGCGTCCTGCGTAGTATTACCGCTCCCAAGGAGGAGATCCGCCTGGTGGTGAGTCATCCCGGTGTTCCGGGAACCTCCGTGTCCTGCGTAGTATTACCGCTCCCAAGGAGGAGATCCGCCTGGTGGTGAGTCATCCCGGTGTTCCGGGAACTTCCGCGTCCTGCGTAGTATTACCGCCCAGAGATGTTCCTGCCAGAATTATTGTCAGGATGAGTTCCGGGAGAAACGTGCAGCAGGTCCCCTACACTCACATAGCGGACATTGGAGATGTGTGCGGCACAGGGGTGGACTGACCATTCAGGCACTGCCCGAGGGCCCGGGTCAGTAGGGGGCCCCATGAGATGCCCCTGGTACCTTTCATAGGCTTTTTTGGGTGTGCTTTGAGTGTGGGCAAGGACACAGGGGCCCCATGGTCCCCTATTGCACGGGGCCCCATGAGTTGTCAGTCCGCCCCTGGACTGCGGCAGAGCGACTTCCTGGACTGCGGCAGATTCGTTCGCTAAATTAATCAGTCATATTCATTCTGTTGGAATGATTCGTTTTTTCGGAATTCGTTTTGTATATTATTTTTTTTTTCCAAATTGATTTGAAAGTCGAAATTCAGATTTCGAATTCCGTAATTGATTTTTGGAAGACGGCTGCATTTGTTCTTTTTTTTTCTATTATTTTATATTTTATTTTTCTATTCTATTCTGTGTTATTCTATTCTATTCTTTATTTTATATTCTTTATTTCCTGTCCTATTCTATTCTGTTTTTTCTGTTCTATCCCTTTATTTACTATTCTATTCTGTTCTATTCGATTCCACTCTATTCTGTTCTGTTCTATTTTATTCCTTTCTATTCTATGCTACTCTGTTTTATTCTACTCTATTCTGTTATGTTTTATTCTATTCTATAAAGCAGCCTAAGTGGATCATTTTCCTATTTCACTTTTATACCTCACTATGGACTTGCGGATGTAAACGGATGATCAGCTTTTTACATCCGTTAATGTCCGCATCTGTTAACATCCGTGGACCATCTCTGTGTAACGTGCGCTGAAACCGCTGCTTGTTGTCTCCATCTGGAGCTCGGTGACAACCCCGGAGCATGTTGTCACCCTATAGCAGGACGTTGCCTGTAGGAGGAGCTCCACGCCAGGGTTCCAACCAATGAAAATGGTTAAAATCGTGAAAGAGTCTGTGAGATCGTCCGATCGTCCTTCTATGGCTGCGTCGCGGACCCCGGGGTGAGCAGAACCGTCTTTCGCTTTTCTCGCTGTGGCGCAAACACCTCCCCACCCCCACCTCAGCTGTAATCAGTTTACATCCGTTTTCATCTGTTTTTTGTCCGTTTACATCCATTTTTCATCCATATTTTATCAGTTTACATCTGTTTTTCATCCTTTTTTCATCCATTTACGTTAGTTTTTCATCCGTTTTTTCACCAGTTTTTCATCCATTTATGTTAGTTTTTCATCCATTTTTCATGTTTTTCGTCAGTTTACGTCCATTTTTCATCCATATTTTATCACTTTACATCCATTTACTTCCATTTGCATCTGTTTTTCAGACATATTTTTAGCAGTTTACATCTGTTTTTCATCCTTTTTTCACCCATCTACGTTAGTTTTTCATCCATTTTTTCATCCATTTCTGTTAGTTTTTCATCAGTTTACATCTGTTTTTTCATCTGTTTTTCATCAGTTTGCATCCATTTTTCATCTGTTTTTCGTCAGCTTACATCCATTTACATCCATTTTGAATCTGTTTTTCATCTGTTTTTTTTTATCAGTTTCCATCCGTTTTCATGTGTTTGCATCTGTTTTTTTGTCAGTTTACATCCATTTTTGTCCATTTTCATCAGTTTTTTCATCCGTTTTTTTTATCAGTTTACATCTGTTTTTCATCCTTTTTTTTAAAACTGTCTTTTATCAGTTTACATCTGTTTTTCATCCATTTTTTCATCAGTTTTTCATCCATTTATGTTAGTTTTTCATCAGTTTACATCTGTTTTTTATCAGTTTACATCCATTTTTCATCCATTTTTTATCAGTTTACATCCATCTTCATCTGTTTACATCTGGGTTTTTTTTTTCAGTTTACATCCGTTTTTGTCCGTTTTCATCAGTTTTTCATCCCTTTACATCTTTTTTTTATCTATTCCAGTTTTTTTAACAGAAGAAAAATTGGGTTTTCTTCTGTTCAAAAAAAACGTATGTTAACGCACACGGACATTAACGGATGTAAACAGATGATCATCTCTGTGTAACGTGAGCTGAAACCGCTGCTTGTTGTCTCCATCTGGAGCTCGGTGACAACTCCGGAGCACATTGTCACCCTATAGCAGGAAGCTGCCTGTAGGAGGAGCTCCACGCCAGGGTTCCAACCAATGAAAATGGTTAAACTCGTGAAAGCGTCTGTGAGATCGTCCGATCGTCCTTCTATGGCTGCGTCGCGGACCCCGTGGTGAGCGAACTGTCTTTCGCTTTTCTCGCTGTGGCGCAAACACCTCCCCACCCCCACCTAAGCTGTTATCAGTTTACATCCATTTTCATCTGTTTTTTGTCAGTTTACATCCGTTTTTCATCCTTTTTTCATCCATTTGCATCTGTTTTTCAGCTGTTTTTTTTATCAGTTTACTTCTGTTTTTCATCCTTTTTTCATCCATTTACGTTAGTTTTTCATCCGTTTTTTTCAGTTTATATCAGTTTTTCATCCGTTTTTTTCACCAGTTTTTCATCCATTTATGTTAGTTTTTCATCAGTTTGCATCCATTTTTCATCTGTTTTTCGTCAGTTTACATCCATTTTTCATCCATATTTTATCAGTTTACATCCATTTACATCAGTTTTTCATCCATTTACATCCAATTTGCATCCGATTTTCATCTGTTTTTCATCAGTTTACATCCGTTTTGCATCCATTTGCATCTGTTTTTCAGCCATTTTTTTTATCAGTTTACATCTGTTTTTCATCCTTTTTTCACCCATCTACGTTAGTTTTTCATCCGTTTTTTCATCAGCTTTTCATCCATTTCTGTTAGTTTTTCATCAGTTTACATCCGTTTTTCATCTGTTTTTCATCAGTTTGCATCCATTTTTCATCTGTTTTTTGTCAGTTTACATCCATTTACATCCATTTTGCATCCGTTTTTCATCTGTTTTTTTTTTATCAGTTTCCATCCGTTTTCATGTGTTTACATCTGTTTTTTTGTCAGTTTACATCCGTTTTTGTCCATTTTCATCAGTTTTTTTCATCTGTTTTTTTATCAGTTTACATCTGTTTTTCATCCATTTTTTCATCAGTTTTTCATCCATTTATGTTAGTTTTTCATCAGTTTACATCCGTTTTTTCATGTGTTTTTCATCAGTTTACATCCGTTTTTTATCAGTTTACATCCATTTACATCCGTTTTTCATCCATTTTTTTTATCAGTTTAGATCCATTTTCATCTGTTTACATCTGGGTTTTTTTGTCAGTTTACATCCATTTTTGTCCGTTTTCATCAGTTTTTCATCCCTTTACATCTTTTTTTTTTATCTATTCCAGTTTTTTTAACAGAAGAAAAATAGGGTTTTCTTCTGTTCAAAAAAACCATATGTTAACGCACACGGACATGAACGGATGTAAACAGATGATCATCTCTGTGTAACATGAGCTGAAACCGCTACTTGTTGTCTCCATCTGGAGCTCGGTGACAACTCCGGAGCACATTGTCACCCTACAGCAGGAAGCTGCCTGTAGGAGGAGCTCCACGCCAGGGTTCCAACCAATGAAAATGGTTAAACTCGTGAAAGCGTCTGTGAGATCATCCGATCGTCCTTCCATGGCTGCGTTGTGGACCCCGGGGTGAGCGGAACCGTCTTTCGCTTTTCTCGCTGTGGCGCAAACACCTCCCCACCCCCACCTAAGCTGTAATCAGTTTACATCCATTTTCATCCATATTTTATCAGTTTACATCCATTTTGCATCCGTTTTTCATCCTTTTTTCATCCATTTGCATGTTTTTCAGCTGTTTTTTTATCAGTTTACATCTGTTTTTCATCCATTTACGTTAGTTTTTCATCCGTTTTTTTCAGTTTATATCAGTTTTTCATCCGTTTTTTTCACCAGTTTTTCATCCATTTATGTTAGTTTTTCATCAGTTTGCATCCATTTTTCATCCATATTTTATCAGTTTACATCCATTTACATCAGTTTTTCATCAATTTGCATCCGATTTTCATCTGTTTTTTATCAGTTTACATCCGTTTTGCATCCATTTGCATCTGTTTTTCAGCCATTTTTTTATCAGTTTACATCTGTTTTTCATCCTTTTTTTCACCCATGTTAGTTTTTCATCCGTTTTTTCATCAGCTTTTCATCCATTTCTGTTAGTTTTTCATCAGTTTACATCCGTTTTTTCATCTGTTTTTCATCAGTTTGCATCCATTTTTCATCTGTTTTTCGTCAGTTTACATCCATTTACATCCATTTTGCATCCGTTTTTCATCTGTTTTTTTTATCAGTCTCCATCCGTTTTCATGTGTTTACATCTGTTTTTTTGTCAGTTTACATCCGTTTTTGTCCATTTTCATCAGTTTTTTTCATCGGTTTTTTTTATCAGTTTACATCTGTTTTTTATCAGTTTTTTCATCAGTTTTTCATCCATTTACGTTAGTTTTTCATCAGTTTACATCTGTTTTTTCATCTGTTTTTTATCAGTTTACATCCGTTTTTATCAGTTTACATCCATTTACATCCGTTTTTCATCCATTTTTTATCAGTTTACATCCATTTACATCCGATTTTCATCCATTTTTTATAAGTTTTCATCTGTTTACATCTGTTTTTTTTTGTCAGTTTACATCCGTTTTTGTCCGTTTTCATCAGTTTTTCATCCCTTTACATCTTTTTTTATCTATTCCAGTTTTTTTAACAGAAGAAAAATTGGGTTTTCTTCTGTTCAGAAAAAACGTATGTTACCGGACACGGACATTAACGGATGTAAACAGATGATCATCTCTGTGTAATGTGAGCTGAAACCGCTACTTGTCTCCATCTGGAGCTCGGTGACAACCCCGGAGCACGTTGTCACCCTATAGCAGGACGTTGCCTGTAGGAGGAGCTCCACGCCAGGGTTCCAACCAATGAAAATGGTTAAACTCGTGAAAGCGTCTGTGAGATCGTCCGATCGTCCTTCCATGGCTGCGTCGCGAACCCCGGGGCGAGCGGAACCGTCTTTCGCTTTTCTCGCTGTGGCGCAAACACCTCTCCACCCCCTCCTCAGCCGTAATCCGTCCTTCTCGGCGCTGTCAGGCTGACAAACGATCCGTGCGCTTCGAGGGATATTCCAGAATACACAGCAGCTCGGCGGGATTATTGATGCGCACATTTCAGCCGAGCCGCGTGCTGAGCCGCCGCGCTTTGCCAGAGACCGCCGTGATGGATGGCCCGAATCTTCGCTTTACAGACTTGATCTGTTGTTACTGTTTCAGCAACTTTGGTGACAAATGGCTGGATATGAAGGGGGGGGGAAGGGGGGATTGATGGGGGTGGGGGGGGATTGATGGAGGTGGGGGGGGGGGGATTGATGGAGGTGTCAGAAGGATCCTGGAACGCTCGCATCACTCGTCATCTGATGAAACGTCTGCGCAGCTCTTCAAGGATTAGCTTGTCCAGAGAGAGGGATTTTCCATCAGAATCACCCGCCTGGTTCCCCTCGTATATCTCCCGCCAATTGCTGGGGGTTAAAGCTGAACTCCAGACCGCTGAATACACAGAGGGAAAAAAAAAGTATACGGGAGGTTTTTTTTATCTGGCGGAGCTGTGCAAATCTCAGGACTGGATGGACAAATTTAACAGATTATTATTATTATTAATAATAATCCTGTATAATAATCTGTCAAATTTATGCATCCAGTCCTGGCATTTGCACAGCTCCGCCACACAGCACAGCCCTGTCTAGCTAATTACAGATAAGGAGGAGCTCAGGCTTAGCTGGGCCAATCAGCCGGGGGTACGAGATTTTCTGACATGCACCAGGGGCGTACCTACAGGAGTCGGGACTGCGGTCCGGGCCCCATGTTGCATGGGGGGGGCGGGGCTCCCATGTACGCCTGGATAGGAAGAGCAGTGGGGGGGGGGGGCTGCATTTAGAGGAATCAACCTCTCCGTGTTCCTCCTGCTGAATACCGCGTCTCCTCCTCTCAAAGCTTAAGCCATCGGTGCCGCCCTTTAAGGGGTTTGTGGCATCAGGAGGCGGGGCTTGGTTTTGTGTCATGTGGCCGCCGATCACATGATCGGAAAGCTCCCAGCTGCAAGTAGCAATCGGAAGTGTTCCGTGGGGAGGGGGGGCGGGCGCACGCTCTCGGCACATCTTCTGTTCACAATGGGTGCGCCGAGGTCCAAGTCCCAGCGCCGAGTGTTCCCATGTCTGTGGAGAAGTCATTCACACCTACGCAGAGGGTGCGTTTGAGCCGTTTCTGTTTTGACGCGTTTTTGATGCGTTTTGCGGGGGGGGGGGGGGGTCATTTTTTTCAGTATTTTTCTTGTTGCTAGGCAGATTTAAAACACAAGTTTTTCATCAGTTTACATCCGTTTTTCATCCTTTTTTTATCTGTTTACATTCATTTTCTACCATTTGCCTTCGTTTTCATCCAATTTTTATCTGTTTACATCAATTTTTCATCCATTTACATCCTTTTTTTCATCCGTTTACATCCGTTTTTCATCCATGTACATTTATTTTCATCCCTTTACATCAATTTTTCATTAGTTTACATCCATTTTTCATCCTGTTTTTCATCTCTTTTCATCCATTTTTCATCGGATGAAAATTAATGTAAACGGATGAAAATTGGATAAAAACAGATGAAAAATTGATGTACAGGGATGAAAATAAATGTACATGGATGAAAAACGGAT
The DNA here is from genome assembly GCF_062004578.1 of Staurois parvus. Lineage (NCBI taxonomy): Eukaryota > Metazoa > Chordata > Amphibia > Anura > Ranidae > Staurois > Staurois parvus. Next base: position 38,700 of record NW_028319359.1, read on the forward strand.
GAAAATGAATGTAAACGGAGGAAAAAAAAATGTAAATGGACGAAAAATGTAAACAGATACAAATTGGATGAAAACGGATGAAAATTAATGTAAACCGTTTCATCCATTTACATTCATTTTCATCCATTTACATCTTTTTTTGCCCATTTACATCTGTTTTCTTCTGTTTTTATCTATTTTTAATTCGTTTTCATCCGTTTACTTTCGTTTTTCATTTTTTTCATCTGTTTAGATCCGTTTTCATCAATTTGCATCCGTTTACATCCGTTTTTCATTTTTTTTCCTTCCGTTTAGGTCCGTTTTCATCCATTTACATCCATTTTTCATCCGTTTACATCTGTTTTTCATTTTTTTTTCATGTTTTCATCTATTTATATTTGTGTTTCATCCGTTTACATCCATTTGTCATCTGTTTACATTCATTTTCATCTTTTTACATCCGTTTTTGCCCATTTATTATTATTATTATTATTATTATACAGGATTTATGGCGCCAATAGTTTGCGCAGCGCTGTACATTATAGTGGGAGACGATATAATTACAATACATTTCAGTACAGAAGGAATAGGAGGGCCATTTTCATCTGTTTTTGTCTGTTAGACCCGTTTTCATCCATTTTTTGTCCGTTCCGTTTTTTTATAGGGTTTTCTTCTGCTAAAAAACCCGAATGTCAACGGATGCAGACATTAACGGATGTAAACGCACGATCATCCGTTTACATCCGCTAGTCCATAGAAATACACGGGTGTCTGTTTTTCATCCGTAAACGGACATACGGAACGCCCGGGTGAAGGGGACCTCAACCACCTTTGGACTTTAAGGACTGTACTTGTGTGCTTAGTACACCAGCCTCAAAAACGCGTCACAAACGCAGGAAAAACGCCGCAAAGACGCAATACATGCTTTTCTGCAGCATTTACATTGAAGTCTATAGAACCAAAAAAGCTACTTTTTGAGTTCCAAAAAACGCATCGGGGTGAAAACGCGGAGATGTGAGCGCGTCCCGTAGGAAATCGTAGTGCGTTTCTGCAAAACGCAGCGGAAAACGCGTAGGCGTCACCCCGGGGTCAAGGAGTTAATTGAAGAAGTTGAAGTGAGAAGCTGATTGGCTCCCGTGCCCTCCAGGTTTAGTAAATCCCCTCCCCCATCTGTCCTTCCAGGAGCCCACCGACAGCCTAGAGGAGAGCCTGCTGTACTCCAGGCCGGAGTTCATCATCGGCACCGAGGGGGAGGAGGAGGAGAATCCCGCCCACAAACACGGCGATAATCCCGGAACTCACACCGAGGCCACGGAACCCGCCAACACAACAAGTACGACCACCAAATCTATACCCTCGTTGTTTAAAGGGTCACTCCACTCTCATAGAAAAAATACAGCAAATAAAAAAAAAAGTATATCGCATGTTGTAATCGAATGTTAAAAATTCCATTTTCTGTTAAATTCAGTTCAACGTGGAAACCTGGAGGGGTTCTGCACGCCGCTGGCGTAGGGAACGCCCCCCACAAATATGTCACTTCCTGCTTGTGTGATTAGTTCACTGATTTTCCCAGAAGTCTGCTCTAAGATACAAGTCAGATTTTAGGCATCCCCCGCAATAGGAATTTCAGTTTAGGTAAGGTTACATACTTCTAAAGGGATGCAGACCCTGCCTCTTTCCTAATCAGCACACTGAGCATGTACCAGATGATTATAATGATACCGACCCTCCCATTCAGAATCAACAGAAGTCTGCTGTAAGATAAAAGCCACATTTTGGGCTTCCCCTGCAATAGGAATTTCAGTTTAGGTGAGATACTCCGAAGATTAAATACTTCTAAAGGGATGCAAACCCTGCACCTTTCCTCATCAGAACACTTAGAGGGCACCAGGTCATTAGAATGAACCAGGCCCTCCCAATCAGAATAGTTTCAAGTCAGATTTTAGGCATCCCCTGCAAAAGAAATTTCAGTATAGGTGAGATACTCTAAGGATTAAATATTTCTAAAGGGATGCAGACCCTGCAGCTTTCCTCCTAAGAACACTTAGAAGGCACCAGGTGATTATAATGAAGCAGACCCTCCCATTCAGAATAGTCAGATTTTAGGCATCCTCTGCAGTAGAAATTTCAATTTAGGTGAGATACTCCCCCAAGGGTTAAATACTTCTAAAGGGATGCAGACCCTGCAGCTTTCCTCCTAAGAACACTTAGAGGGCACCAGGTGATTATAATGAAGCAGACCCTCCCATTCAGAATAGTCAGATTTTAGGCATCCTCTGCAGTAGAAATTTCAATTTAGGTGAGATACTCTCCCAAGGGTTAAATACTTCTAAAGGGATGCAGACCCTGCAGCTTTCCTCATCAGAACACTGAGAGTGCACAGGTCATTTATAATGAACCAGACGCTCATATCCAGAATCAGTAGAAGTCTGCTGTAAGATACAAGTCAGCTTTTAGGCTTCCTTTGCAATAGAAATTTTAGTTTAGGTGAGATATTTCAAGGGCTAAATACTTCTAAAGGGATGCAGACCCTGCAGCTTTCCTCCTAAGAAGACTTAGAGGGAACCAGGTGATTATTATGAACAGATTGTCCCATTCAGAATCAGCAAAAGTCTTCTCTTAAATAAAAGTCAGATTTTAGGCATCTCCTGCAATAGGAATTTCAGTTTAGGTGAGATACTCCGAGGATTAAATACTTCCAAAGGGACGCAGACTCTGCAGCTTTTCTCATGAGAATACTGAGAGGGCACCAGGTCATTATAATGAACAAGGCCTTCACATTCAGAATAGTTATAGCTCAGATTTTAGGCATCCCCTGCAATAAAAATTTCAGTTTAGGTAAGAGACTCCCCAAGGATTAAAATACTTTTAAAAAAGCTGATGGAAAAACTAACAAAAACAGAAAAAACTAGCAACAAATGATGCAACACATGATATATTTCTCTATTGGCTAATAAAAAAAAACGCTGGCGCTCAAAAACGGCCAAAAACGCTGCGCTGAGATGTGAATGGACCCTGAATACAGAGCGCGGCGTCTGTGCAATCCGACGTCTGATTTTCTTGGTTTTGCTATAACAGATGTGAAGAACGACACGGATCAGAAGTTCTTCTACCAGCAGCTTCCTGTGACCCTGAAGCTAATATACACCATTCTCCAGGTACGTCCATTGTGGGGTGTGTCTAATGCCCCCCCCCCCCCGATATGTGATTGTTACATAGTTAGGGGTCTGTTGATGACAAAAAAAAAAAATTGCCTCAACACTCACAGCTCATTTGCTCCATCTAGTGGCCATAAGGTAGTACTTTCCTAATTGAGGTTTTTTTTAGGAAAATACCAAATTATGATCACTGGATGGAGCTAGAGATTGTAGAGAACAGAAATATTAGACGCAACATGGGGATTGGTCACAATGGCCACCTCTATCTCTCTCTCTCTCTCCCCCCCCCTCTCCCCCTCTCTCCTTCTCCCTCTCTCTCCCCCCTCTTTCTCCCTCTCCCCCCTCTCTCTCCCCCATCTATCTATCTGCCCCCCTCTCCTTCTCTCTCGCGCTCCCTCTCCCCTCTATCTCTCCCCCCTCTCTCTCCTTCTCCCTCTCCCCCCCCCCCTCCTCTCTCCTCATCTCTCCATCTCTCTCCCCCCTCTCCTTCTCTTTCTCCTCTCTCTCTCCTTCTCCCTCTCCCCCTCTCTCTCCTTCTCCCTCTCCCCCTCTCTCTCCTTCTCTCTCTCCCCCCCTCCTCCTCTCTCTCTCTCCATCTCTCTCCTCCCCTCTCTCTCCCCCTCTCTCTCATCTCTCCATCTCTCTCCCCCCTCTCCTTCTCTTTCTCCTCTCTCTCTCCTTCTCCCTCTCCCCACTCTCTCTCCTCCCCTCTCCCCCCCTTCTCTCTCTTTCTCCCCCCTCTCTCCTCTCCCTCTCTCCTCCTCCTCCTCCCTCCATCTCCCTCTCTCCCCCCTCCTTATCTCTCTCTCCTCCTCTCTCTCTCCCCCTCCCTCTCTCCCCCTCCCTCTCTCTCTCCCTCTCTCTCCCTCTCTCCCCCCTCCTTATCTCTCTCTCCTCCTCTCTCTCTCCCCCTCTCTCTCTCCCCCCCCTCTCTCTCTCTCTATACACACACACAATCTCCCCATGGAGTATATTTTTCAAAGCCCCCCATCCCCCTGCTACTCATAGGCACTGGTTAGGGGTGACTATACCAATTCTTTCAGCCTCCTCCTCCATTCATAGCTTCCAGTAATCTATGTATTTAGAATGGGTAGACGAACAAAAGGTCCACCTCCTCCATTCATGGAGCACTTCTCATCCATGTATAAGTGCTTCTGTGAATGGTGGACAGGGGGGGGGGGAGTGGAAAGGGTGGGTGTAGCCCAGCACTTTTGACAAGTGCCTATGACAAGACTTCCACTAAGGGACACACCAGAGTGTCTCTCCCTCTCTTATTCATCTTTTATGTATTTAGGAAATGGCGAAGTTCGACGAGCCGGATATCCTGTTCAACATGCTGAATTGTCTGAAGATTCTCTGCCTGCATGGCGAGTGTCTTTACATTGCCAAGAAGGACCATCTTCCATTCCTCGCCTACATACAGGAGCATATGCTGATCTCCAGGTATGATGCCACACCTAGGGGCGGGGCCAGATCTTCTAGTCCCAAAGCATGCTGGTGTCAGTCAGGGGCCAGGCTTGGAGACCAGTAGCTATAGCAGTAGAGAGAAGTAGACCTTATGGGTCTGCTCCAAGCTGTGGATGGAAGGAAAAGGGTCACCCCACCCTGAGAAGAGGCGAGCCTGAGTCCGAGCGATTCCAGTGTCAGCCAATACAAGTGAAGGGACAGACGATGCTCAACTGACCCCAGGAGTCCAATGTTGAGGAATGGTTTCATTTGCCTTTCTGGCCTCACCCTCTGACGCAGTTCACCTCACCCACTGGGGCTTGGTCACAGAGTTAGCAGCAGATAGGCTTCCACCAACCAGCAGGATAAGTACACAAGCAGGTCACCTTGGCAGATGACATGGAGTCTAACAGGTGATCACCAGAGCTCCTGATGGTGGGGATGGGTTTTGCTGTGTGTTACTACCAGGTCGCAGTCCTCTGGATCACCCCACTAGGAGATGAACAACCCGGGGTACAGTTACAGATATAGCAGGTAGGGATCAAACAGAAGCGTAGTCAGTAAACTAGCCAAAGGTCGGTAACAAGTGGTTGTGGATTGGGATCAAGCAGAAGCATAGTGGAGGAACAAGCCAAAGGTCGGTAACAAGTGGTTGTGGATTGGGATCAAGAATTGTAGTGGAGGAACAAACCAAAGGTCGGTAACAAGTGGTTGTGGATTGGGATGAAGGAGCGTAGTGGAGAACAAGCCAAAGGTCGGTAACAAGTGGTTGTGGATTGGGATCCAACAGAAGTGTAGTGGAGGAACAAGCCAAAGGTCGGTAACAAGTGGTTGTGGATTGGGATCAAGAATTGTAGTGGAGGAACAAACCAAAGGTCGGTAACAAGTGGTTGTGGATTGGGATGAAGGAGCGTAGTGGAGAACAAGCCAAAGGTCGGTAACAAGTGGTTGTGGATTGGGATGAAGGAGCGTAGTGGAGAACAAGCCAAAGGTCGGTAACAAGTCGTTGTGGATTGGGATGAAGGAGCGTAGTGGAGAACAAGCCAAAGGTCGGTAACAAGTGGTTGTGGATTGGGATGAAGGAGCGTAGTGGAGAACAAGCCAAAGGTCGGTAACAAGTCGTTGTGGATTGGGATGAAGGAGCGTAGTGGAGAACAAGCCAAAGGTCGGTAACAAGTGGTTGTGGATTGGGATGAAGGAGCGTAGTGGAGAACAAGCCAAAGGTCGGTAACAAGTCGTTGTGGATTGGGATGAAGGAGCATAGTGGAGAACAAGCCAAAGGTCGGTAACAAGTGGTTGTGGATTGGGATGAAGAAGGAGCATAGTGGAGGAACAAGCCAAAGGTCGGTAATAAGTGGCTGTGGATTGGGATCAAGAATTGTAGTGGAGGAACAAGCCAAAGGTCGGTAACAAGTCGTTGTGGATTGGAATGAAGGAGCATAGTGGAGAACAAGCCAAAGGTCGGTAACAAGTGGTTGTGGATTGGGATGAAGAAGGAGCATAGTGGAGAACAAGCCAAAGGTCGGTAACAAGTGGTTGTGGATTGGGATGAAGAAGGAGCGTAGTGGAGAACAAGCCAAAGGTCGGTAACAAGTGGTTGTGGATTGGGATGAAGAAGGAGCATAGTGGAGGAACAAGCCAAAGGTCGGTAATAAGTGGCTGTGGATTGGGATCAAGCAGAAGCATAGTGGAGGAACAAGCCAAAGGTCAGTAACAAGGGGTTGTGGATTGGGATGAAGGAGTGTAGTGGAGGAACAAACCAAAGGTCGGTAATGAGTAGTAGTGGACATATGGATGGCTGCAGGAGTGACAAGAGTGAGATGTTGGCTGGAGAGCACACAATAATCTGGCAAACAGGAAGTGCAATTGCATTACTTAAATAGGAAGTTAATGGGAGGAGCAAAGGGTTCAAAGTTCAAGAGAAACGAGGTGCAAGGCAAGGATCAAGGCAAGGTATTGTCTAGGGAACTGTCCAGCACCTCAAATGGTTTATCAAGAAGAGACACTGCCATACTCAGCAGACATCGTAGGTTCAGACCCAGGTCCTGACAGGTGGGAATCTGGCTGACATTAGTTAGGAGATGGACAGAGGAGAACCATAACTGGAATGTGAAAATTCTCAGCCGCGTTGTAGCCAGTTTGATTTTTTTGGACTGCTGATTGGTGGTTCACAAATGTTACAGACAAATGTGACATCACCTTCTCACCCACCAATTCCTGCACCTCACATCACCACAGTTCTTCACTCCTTATACTAGCTTCCAGTGAAATGGAGGATATCCTCCAAGATTGGTCTACTTAGTTATGAAGCCCTAAATAACCTGGGAGCCACCTACCTGATGGAACCTCTGGTTACCTATACTGCTACCTTCATCCTTCACGTGCCCAGTGTCAGGAATCAGTAGCAGGGACGGCCAGATCTGTCAGGAATCAGTAGCAGGGACGGCTAGATCTGTCAGGAATCAGTAGCAGGGACGGCCAGATCTGTCAGGAATCAGTAGCAGGGACGGCTAGATCTGTCAGGAATCAGTAGCAGGGACGGCTAGATCTGTCAGGAATCAGTAGCAGGGACGGCCAGATCTGTCAGGAATCAGTAGCAGGGACGGCCAGATCTGTCAGGAATCAGTAGCAGGGACGGCTAGATCTGTCAGGAATCAGTAGCAGGGACGGCTAGATCTGTCAGGAATCAGTAGCAGGGACGGGCAGATCTGTCAGGAATCAGTAGCAGGGACGGCCAGATCTGTCAGGAATCAGTAGCAGGGACGTCCAGATCTGTCAGGAATCAGTAGCAGGGACGGCCAGATCTGTCAGGAATCAGTAGCAGGGACGGCCAGATCTGTCAGGAATCAGTAGCAGGGACGGCTAGATCTGTCAGGAATCAGTAGCAGGGACGGGCAGATCTGTCAGGAATCAGTAGCAGGGACGGCCAGATCTGTCAGGAATCAGTAGCAGGGACGGCCAGATCTGTCAGGAATCAGTAGCAGGGAGGGATGGATCTGTCAGGAATCAGTAGCAGGGACGGCCAGATCTGTCAGGAATCAGTAGCAGGGACGGGCAGATCTGTCAGGAATCAGTAGCAGGGACGGCCAGATCTGTCAGGAATCAGTAGCAGGGACGGGCAGATCTGTCAGGAATCAGTAGCAGGGACGGCCAGATCTGTCAGGAATCAGTAGCAGGGACGGGCAGATCTGTCAGGAATCAGTAGCAGGGACGGCCAGATCTGTCAGGAATCAGTAGCAGGGACGGGCAGATCTGTCAGGAATCAGTAGCAGGGACGGCCAGATCTGTCAGGAATCAGTAGCAGGGACGTCCAGATCTGTCAGGAATCAGTAGCAGGGACGGCCAGATCTGTCAGGAATCAGTAGCAGGGACGGGCAGATCTGTCAGGAATCAGTAGCAGGGACGGGCAGATCTGTCAGGAATCAGTAGCAGGGACGGCCAGATCTGTCAGGAATCAGTAGCAGGGACGGCCAGATCTGTCAGGAATCAGTAGCAGGGACGGCCAGATCTGTCAGGAATCAGTAGCAGGGACGGCTAGATCTGTCAGGAATCAGTAGCAGGGACGGCCAGATCTGTCAGGAATCAGTAGCAGGGACGGCCAGATCTGTCAGGAATCAGTAGCAGGGACGGCCAGATCTGTCAGGACTCAGTAGCAGGGACGGCCAGATCTGTCAGGAATCAGTAGCAGGGACGGGCAGATCTGTCAGGAATCAGTAGCAGGGACGGGCAGATCTGTCAGGAATCAGTAGCAGGGACGGGCAGATCTGTCAGGAATCAGTAGCAGGGACGGCTAGATCTGTCAGGAATCAGTAGCAGGGACGGCCAGATCTGTCAGGAATCAGTAGCAGGGACGGCCAGATCTGGGCGGCTACACTTAGGTGACTGGGACCAGACTGTATGATTTAAGTGAGGGTTATTAACATGAAACAAAATCCATCCAAAAACCAGAAAACATAAAGATATAAGTGAACCAAAACCCCGATGACAAAATACGTAACGAAACAACGTAACAGAGTGACACAAACCTAACTAATAAACTATATACAATATATATATAAATGGGGAACACAGAACAGCAGAGGAAACCTGGAGGTGCAAAGAACATATAGGAAGGAGGAAACAAAACTGGGATCGGGAACAAGAGGAAATAGGAACAAGGAAGTAGGAGGATGGTGTACAGGGAGGAGGGTGTATAGGGAGGAGGGTGTACAGGGAGGAGGGTGTACAGGGAGGAGGGTGTACATGGAGGAGGGTGTACAGGGAGGAGGGTGTGTATACGGAGGAGGGTGTGTATAGGGAGGAGGGTGTGTATAGGGAGGAGTGTGTCTATAGGGAGGAGGGTGTACAGGGAGGAGGGTGTGTATAGGGAGGAGGGTGTGTATAGGGAGGAGGGTGTGTATAGGGAGGAGGGTGTACAGGAAGGAGGGTGTACAGGGAGGAATGTGTACATGGAGGAATGTGTACAGGGAGGAGGGTGTACAGGGAGGAGGGTGTGTACAGGGAGGAGGGTGTGTACACGGAGGAGGGTGTGTACGGAGGAGGGTGTGTACACGGAGGAGGGTGTGTACAGGGAGGAGGGTGTACAGGAAGGAGGGTGTACAGGGAGGAGGGTGTGTACACGGAGGAGGGTGTGTACGGAGGAGGGTGTGTACACGGAGGAGGGTGTGTACACGGAGGAGGGTGTGTACACGGAGGAGGGTGTATACGGAGGAGGGTGTGTACACGGAGGGGGGTGTGTACACGGAGGAGGGTGTGTACACGGAGGAGTGTGTGTACACGGAGGAGGGTGTGTACACGGAGGAGTGTGTGTACACGGAGGAGGGTGTGTACACGGAGGAGTGTGTGTACACGGAGGAGTGTGTGTACACGGAGGAGGGTGTATACGGAGGAGGGTGTACACGGAGGAGGGTGTGTACACGGAGGAGGGTGTGTACACGGAGGAGGGTGTGTACGGAGGAGGGTGTGTACACGGAGGAGGGTGTATACGGAGGAGGGTGTATACGGAGGAGGGTGTGTACAAGGAGGAGGGTGTGTACACGGAGGAGGGTGTGTACAAGGAGGAGGGTGTGTACACGGAGGAGTGTGTGTACAAGGAGGAGGGTGTGTACACGGAGGAGGGTGTGTACACGGAGGAGGGTGTGTACACGGAGGAGGGTGTGTACACGGAGGAGTGTGTGTACACGGAGGAGGGTGTGTACACGGAGGAGTGTGTGTACAAGGAGGAGGGTGTGTACACGGAGGAGGGTGTGTACAGGGAGGAGGGTGTGTATACGGAGGAGGGTGTACACTGAGGAGGGTGTGTACACGGAGGAGGGTGTGTACACGGAGGAGGGTGTGTACACGGAGGAGTGTGTGTACAAGGAGGAGGGTGTGTACACGGAGGAGGGTGTGTATACGGAGGAGGGTGTACACTGAGGAGGGTATATACGGAGGTTTTCTATTAGTACTGATATAATTTGGGCAGAATGGTTGTGTGGGTTTGGGACCATGCACCGACCTCCGCCGCTCCTCCTCCCCCTATTCTGTGTGTAACGTTTTGTACAATTTCGTAATGAAGCTTTGAGATCCCAATACAGACCTTTTGTGAAATGAAGAATTCCGCAGTCATGTGATCTGCAGGCCTTCTGAGACGGGTCCAATGATACCGGAACAAATGATTGAACGGTTTGTGTCTTTCACAGCTTGTGGCGGGTTCTGAAGTCGGAGTTCTCCCAGCTCTGCTCCCTGGCGGTCCCTCTGCTCCTCCACGCTCTGTCTCTGCCGTACGGCGCAGACATCTTCTGGACGATTATAAACTCCAACTTCAACAGCAAGGACTGGAAGATGCGGTTTGAAGCAGGTACGCCTTTTGTGACAAAACCTTCTATTACTGATGGCTTCCTATCATAAAACGAACATATTGACCGGTATTCCCATGACTGGAGGGCTGCTGCCTATCCCCCTCCCCGCCCCTCAAGCCCACCACACTGGTTGGATCCTTCAGGATGGGGGGCCCAGTCTGGGCAGATGTCAGGTTCTTCTGCACCCTAGGTCAGTGATGTATTTAGGTTTTGCGCTGCCCTAGGCAACACAAAAATCAGTGCCCCCTGCAGACAGTCTGACATTGACAAAGAACACCCCTGCCCCCCACCTGAGAGAGCCTTCCACTACCACTGCCCCCCATAAACCAGCCACCATCCCCCCATGGCAAGAGAGAGAGAGTCACTCACCTTCACAGCTCCGGGCATCCCCGGAAACGAGAGTCGGGCTCTGCATACATCGTCATGAAACCTGCAGCCTCTTTCGGAAACCCACCAGGTCCCCATGCCGCATGTGTCTCTTCTTCCGTCCCTTCTTCCAAGGGGCAGTGCTGCCCCCCTGAAAAATGCCGCCCTAGGCAAATGCCTTGTTTGCCTTGTGGTACATACACCCTGCCCAGGTGCCCCATAGTAGACTGATCCAGCCATACCGAAGCTCAGCCCCCATTGTTAAGGCCTCTAAACTTTCAACCCTTGAGGAGCGCTAGTACAGAAGTGAAGAGCAGGCCTGGGGTTGGTGATGGCCCTTCTAACGCCCCCCTCACACTTGTGAGAATAGGTAACGGGATTGCAGACCCCCCCCCCCCCCACACACACAACCAGAACATTCCCCAAATACGACCAATTAAAGAAAAGATACCATTAGGCTGATCGTGGTGAGAAATGGCCACGGCTCTTTATTGGTGTTACACAGATAAACCATGTACCAGGGGCGGACTGACAACTCATGGGGCCCCCGGGCAATAGGGGATCATGGGGCCCCTGTGTCCTTGCCCAAACTCAAAAAAGCCTACGAAAAAGGTACCGGGGCATCTCATGGGGCCCCCTACTGACCCCGGGCCCTCAATAGGGGATCATGGGGTCCCTGTGTACTTGCCCAAACTCAAAAAAGCTTATGAAAAAGGTACCAGGGGCACCTCATGGGGCCCCCTACTGACCCCGGGCCATTTCCAAATGGTCAGTCCGCCTCTGCCATGTACAGTACATACTACAAGAACCATTGATGAGAATCAACATGCAGAATATCATAAATTCCCCTCTTCTGGCTCAGTTATTGGAACCCGAACCGTCAGATACAACATCTGAACCCTGAAAACGTCTCACCTGACTCCAGGGTGACAGCACCACACAAAGTGCTCACGACAAAAAAAAAAGCGGGGGGGGGGGGGGTGCCCCTTATATCCTTTCTGCCGATGCTCCAGGAACTTCCGTGACTCCCGATTGGATCCCTGGAATTCTGCTTAACCAAATTTAAAGGGGCCAACACCAAATTTCCCCACACATGACCAGGGGCGGACTGATCATTTGAGCACTCGGGCACTCCCAAGGGCCGGGGGTCAATAGGAGGCCCCATGAGATGCCCCTGGTACCTTTCATAGGCTTTTTTTGGGTGTGGTTTGAGTGTGGGCGAGGACACAGGGGCCCCATAATCCCCTATTGCCCGGGGGCCCCATGAATTGTCAATCCGCACCTGCACGTGACAAACCCACCATTTACAACTTCAAACAAGCCCATTTGAGAGGGGTGGGGGGGGCGGCCACAATCCCACAAAAGTGGTCCCAAAGGTTTGTGCCCACTTTTGGCCATACTTGCAGAGTTTTGCTGTATTCCTTAATCACAAATAGAATAATAACCTCTAAATATCGCGACTTTTATGCAGAAATATATCCATATAGCCTTATGCAGTATAATAAAATTCTTTAGTTTTATTGAAAATAGTATAAAAGACATCATACATAAAAGTATACATTGTACATACATGAAGAGGCGACCATATAATGGAAAACAATTGCAGGCACTATAAAAAGTAACAAACTATAACATGTAGCAACATCCCTAGATTCTTTAATGGTGCTAATTTACATACATTGCCCAAAGTATTGGCCCAGCCCTCCAAATCATGTGATTCAGGTGTTCCAATCCCCTCCAAATCATGTGATTCAGGTGTTCCAATCCCCTCCAAATCATGTGATTCAGGTGTTCCAATCCCCTCCAAATCATGAGATTCAGGTGTTCCAATCCCCTCCAAATCATGAGATTCAGGTGTTCCAATCCCCTCCAAATCATGAGATTCAGGTGTTCCAATCCCCTCCCAATCATGTGATTCAGGTGTTCCAATCCTCTCCAATCATGTGATTCAGGTGTTCCAATCCTCTCCAATCATGTGATTCAGGTGTTCCAATCCCCTCCATATCATGTGATTCAGGTGTTCCAATCCCCTCCCAATCATGAGATTCAGGTGTTCCAATCCCCTCCAATCATGAGATTCAGGTGTTCCAATCCCCTCCAATCATGTGATTCAGGTTTTCCAATCAGGTGATTCAGGTGTTCCAATCCCCTCCAAATCATGTGATTCAGGTGTTCCAATCCCCTCCAAATCATGTGTTTTAGGTGTTCCAATCCCCTCCATATCATGTGATTCAGGTGTTCCAATCCCCTCCATATCATGTGATTCAGGTGTTCCAATCCCCTCCATGGACACAGGTGTATACAATCAAGCCCTTAGGCATGCAGACTGCTTCTACAAACATTGGTGAAAGAATGGGTCGCTCTCAGGAGCTCAGCGACTCCAAGCGTGGTCCCGTGATAGGTGGCCACCTGGGCAATAAGTCCATCCATGACTTTTCCTGGCTACTAAATATTCCACGCTGAACTGTTAGTCGGATTATAACAAAGTGGAAGCCACTGGGAACAACAGCCACTCAGCCACCAAGTGGTAGGCCACGTCACATGACAGGGCGGGGTCAGCGCATGCTGAAGCGCACAGTGCGCAGAAGTCACCAACTGTCTGCAGAGTCAATAGCTAAAGACCTCCAAACTTGGTGTGGCCTTCAGATGAGCCCAACAACAGTGCGTAGAGAGCTTCATGGAATGGGTTTCCATGGCCGAGCAGCTGCATCCAAGCCTTCCATCACCAAGTGCAATGCAAAGCGTCGGATGCCGTGGTGTAAAGCATGCCGCCACTGGACTCTAGAGCAGTGGAGGTGTGTTCTCTGGAGGGACCAATCACGCTTCTCTGTCTGGCAGTCTGGGTTTGGCGGTTGCCAGGAGAACAGTACTTCCCTGACTGCATTGTGCCAAGTGTAAAGTTTGGTGGTGGCGGATTATGGTGTGGGGTTGTTCTTCAGAACAATCAGTGATCACATGATTGGGACCTCGCACAGAGGTGCCGTACGACGATCGGTGTCTGGAGGGGGCGGGGAGGCCATATATATGATGGATGGGAAGGGGTTAAAGTTGTTGCGACCTTAAGTTGCATAGATTATAGCGGGGGCCATTGAAAGACTCTTTTTGATCATCTTTGGGTGTTTCACTGGTGGAGGACATTTGTATTGCCAACTGGTCTCCATAGTGGTCACGGTGTAGGTGAGTCTGACTGTGATTTTCATTCCAGTGGAGAAGGTGGCGGTTCTCTGCCGGTTTCTGGACATCCACTCGCTGACAAAGAACCACTTGTTGAAATATTCGCTGGCCCACGCCTTCTGCTGCTTCTTGACCGCCGTGGAAGACGTCAACCCAGCTGTGGCCACGCGAGCCGGTCTTCTGCTGGACACCATCAAGCGACCCGCCTTGCAGGTGAGTTTGTGAATAAAGTTTGGCAAATGTTTGTCATTGTTCTTCTGTCATTAGAAATTGTACACTACATAGGTATCCTCCGCCATGGAAACCGAGCAAAATAATGAGGTTCTTTGGGGAATTGCTTAGAACAGGGGTCTCCAAACTGTGGCCCAGGGGCCAGATGCAGCCCTTTGCCTCTGTCTGGCCCTTGGGACACTATTCCTCCAACTGACACCAATGGAGAGGCACCATTACTCCCACTGACACCATCGATGGGGCACTGTTCCTCCTGCTGAGACCAATGATGGGGCACTATTCCTCCCACTGACACCAATGATGGGGCACTATTCCTCCCACTGACACCAATGATGGGGCACTATTCCTCCCACTGATACCAATGATGGGGCACTATTCCTCCCACTGACACCAATGATGGGGCACTATTCCTCCCACTGACACCAATGATGGGGCACTATTCCTCCCACTGACACCAATGATGGGGCACTATTCCTCCCACTGATACCAATGATGGGGCACTATTCCTCCCACTGATACCAATGATGGGGCACTATTCCTCCCACTGACACCAATGATGGGGCACTATTCCTCCCACTGACACCAATGATGGGGCACTATTCCTCCCACTGATACCAATGATGGGGCACTATTCCTCCCACTGACACCAATGATGGGGCACTATTCCTTCCACTGACACTAATGATGGGGGACTATTCCTTTCTCTGACACCAATGATGGGGCACTATTCCTTCCTCTGACACCAATGATGGGGCACTATTCCTTCCTATGACACCAATGATGGGGCACTATTCCTCCCACTGATACCAATGATGGGACACTATTCCTCCCACTGACACCAATGATGGAGCATTATTCCTCCCACTGACACCAATGATGGGACACTATTCCTCCCATTGACACCACTGATAGAGAACTATTCCTCCTGTTAAAACCAGTGATGAGGCATTGTTTACTCCAGAGATGCCGGAACATTTACTACTCACACTGGCCACAGTCCGGCCCCCCCAAAGCCTGAAGGACAGTAAACTGGCCTTTTTGAAGAAACGTTTGGAGACCCCCCGAGTAAGAGTTTTAATCTGCAGGACAGCTAGGCTTACTCTTCAGAACATGGTGAGGAGCGTGGTGCTTTGAAAGTGCCTTGTAACACATCTTTTATCTGAGAATAGTCATTTGAGGTTGCCTGGGCCCCCTAAGCATATTCCAGAAGGTTCCTAGGGTGCTATGGTGGGGCTAGAATACACTTGATCAGTCTTCCTCAGACTTTTTAGCATGGAGGAACCCTTAAAATAACTTTCAGGTCTCAGGGACCCCCTGCCAATAATGACTGTTTCTACAGCTCTTGGTACATTAGTGTGATGATCAAGAGGAAGAACGTTCCTCACATTGATGGTCAAGAGGAAGAACGTTCCTCACATTGATGGTCAAGAGGAAGAACGTTCCTCACATTGATGGTCAAGAGGAAGAACGTTCCTCACATTGATGGTCAAGAGGAAGAACGTTCCGCACATTGATGGTCAAGAGGAAGAACGTTCCTCACATTGATGGTCAAGAGGAAGAACGTTCCTCACATTGATGGTCAAGAGGAAGAACGTTCCTCACATTGATGGCCAAGAGGAAGAACGTTTCTCACATGGATGATCAAGAGGAAGAACGTTTCTCACATGGATGGTCAAGAGGAAGAACGTTCCTCACATTGATGGTCAAGAGGAAGAATGTTCCTCACATTGATGGTCAAGAGGAAGAACGTTGGTCAAGAGGAAGAACGTTCTTCACATTGATGGTCAAGAGGAACAATCTCCCGTGTGGGATCTTCACAAAGCAAGTTCAGAAACTTCAAGATCATTCAGAGTGCTAAGGGTAGGTTAGAATTAATTAAAATACTATACAGAAATGAATATTGGATTTTACATTGAGAATATGGATATGCTTTCAGAATTATCACCAGACTGTAGCTAGAGATCTAAAGAGCTCTGCCATTGGGAACTGTAGAAAGATCTTTGTTTTGGCTGAACTTCTGCCATCGGAGATGCTCCTCATTCTTCTCTCTGCCCCACCTCTGCAGGGTCTGTGCCTCTGCCTGGACTTCCAGTTTGACACGGTGGTGAAGGACCGGCCGACCATCCTCAGCAAGCTTCTTCTCCTCCACTTCCTGAAGCAGGACATCCCGGCACTGAGCTGGGAATTCTTCGTAAACCGATTCGATACTCTGTCCCTGGAAGCTCAGCTTCACCTCGACTGCAACAAGGAGTTCCCCTTCCCTACAAGTGAGACTTAACCACTTACCTACCCGGCCAATCCTGACACGTCTCTCCTACATGTAAAAATATGCATCTTTGTTGCTAGAAAATTACTTACATCTCCCAAACATTATATTTTCATATGTATATACACACACACATATGTACAGTTACAAGAAAAAGTATGTGAACCCCTTGGGATTACGTGGAGTTTTGCATGAATTGGGCATAAAATGTGCTCTGAACATCATCTAAGTCACAACAATAGAAGAACACAGTCTGCTGAACATAATACTACACAAACATTAGATGTTGCCATGGTTTAATTGCACATAACATGTAAACATTCACAGTGCAGGGAGGAAAAAGTATGTGAGGCCCTATCTTAATGACTTCTTCCAGAGCTAATTGGAGCCAGGAGTGAGCCAACCTTGACTCCAATCAGTGTGATGATATTGGATGTGTTGCTGACACCTGTTATGGGTTTACTGGTTTCAAGAAGCGCTGTCTGATGTGAACCATGCCTTGCAGAAAAGAGCTCTAAGAAGACCTACGATCAAGAATTGTTGACTTGCATGAAGCTGGAAAGGGTTACAAAAGTATCTCCTTGAGCCTTGATGTTCATGTGTCCACGGTAAGACAGACTGTCTACAAATGGAGAAAGTTTAGCACTGTTGCTACTCTCCCTAGGCATGGTCATCCTGTAAAAATGACTGCAAGAGCACAGCGCAGAATGCTGCATGAGGTAAAGAAGAATCCCAGAGTGTCAGCTAAAGACCTACAGAAATCTCTGGCACATGCTAACATTTTTGTTGACACATCTACAATAAGGAAAACATTAAACAAGAATGGAGTACATGGGAGGACACCACGGAGGAAGCCATTGCTGTCCAAAAAGAAGATTGCAGCACGTTTGAAGTTTGCAAAAGAGCACCTGGATGTTCCACAGCACTACTGGCAGAATATACTGTGGACAGATGAAACCAAGATTGAGTTGTTTGGGAAGAACACACAACACTATGTGTGGAGAAAAAAAGGCCCAGCACACCAACATCAAAACCTCATCCCCACTGTGAAACATGGCGGAGGGAGCATCATGGTTTGGGGCTGCTTTGCTGCCTCAGGGCCTGGACGGATTGTTGTCATTGATGGGAAAATGAATTCCAGAGTTTATCAAGACATTTTGCAGGAAAACGTGCGACCATCTGTCCGCCAACTGAAGCTCCGCAGAGGATGGGTGATGCAACAGGACAATGACCCAAAGCATACAAGTCATTCAACAAAACAATGGCTGCAACAGCACAGAATACGCCTTCTGGAGTGGCCCAGTCAGAGTCCTGACCTCAACCCCATTGAAATGCTGTGGCATGACCTTAAGAGAGCGATTCACACCAGACATCCCAAGAATATTGCTACACTGAAACAGTTTTGTGAAGAGGAGTGGTCCAAAATGACTCCAGATCGTTGTGCAGGTCTGATCTGCAACTACAGGAAACGTTTGGTTGAGGTTATTGCTGCCAAAGGAGGGTCAACCAGTTATTAAGTCCAAAGGTTCACATACTTTTTCCTCCCCGCACTGTGAATGTTTACATGTTATGTGCAATTAATTTACAAATATATGTTGCGCTCCTAAATACTTCTCAATAAATAATAATTAAATTATTACCATTAAATTAATTCAAATTATGATACAAATAACTAATAAAAGTGTATAAATACCAAAAAATATTTAAATAGTTTCAACTAATCAATCTCCTCCAAATAAATATCAAAATAATTCCACATGAAATACTCCTCTAAAAAAATATTTTACCAAGTGCTCATAAATCATCTATTAGTGATATGATGTACTTACTAATACCCTCAATTTCATTGAAATTCATAATACCCTCATTTAATATAATAAAAGTAGTGAACCAACTAATAACCCTCAACTAAAACGCATTTAGATGATCCCCCATAAATAAAAATAACCAAATGCTCATAAATAATTAATAGTGATTAGTATGAATCCAAATATCATCAAAATTCATACTAATCACTATTAATTATTTATGAGCATTTGGTTATTTTTATTTATGGGGGATCATCTAAATGCGTTTTAGTTGAGGGTTATTAGTTGGTTCACTACTTTTATTATATTAAATGAGGGTATTATGAATTTAAATGAAATTGAGGGTATTAGTAAGTACATCATGTCACTAATAGATGATCTATGAGCACTTGGTAAAAAAAAAAAATTTTTAGTGGAGTATTTCATGTGAAATAATTTTGATATTTATTTGGAGGAGATTGATTAGTTGAAACTATTTAAATATTTTTTGGTATTTATACACTTTTAGTTATTTGTATCATAATTTAAATTAATTTAATGGTAATAATTTAATTATTATTTATTGAGAAGTATTTAGGAGCGCAACATATATTTGTAAATATTTCCAACACAGTTGTAGTTATGTGTTTCATGTTTGCGATCCTCTAGTAATTATCACACCTGTGGCTCGCAAGTTACTCTGATTCATCTATACTTATGTGCAATTAAACCATGGCAACATCTAATGTTTGTGTAGTATTATGTTCAGCAGACTGTGTTCTATTGTTGTGACTTAGATGACGTTCAGAGCACATTTTATGCCCAATTCATGCAAAACTCCATGTAATCCCAAGGGGTTCACATACTTTGTCTTGCAACTGTATATATATATATATATATATATTAATCACTTCAAGACCGCCCCATAGCGGATGTATTGCTAGGGGGCGGCCGCGCTGTTCAAAATCAAGTAAATATACGTGCTTTTGCATTTCCGGGTAGGAGGTGTGCGCCGCCCCACCAGTGCTGCCATTGGCACCTGAGGATGTCAATCACCGGGTCTAGGTCAGCGATTCTCGGCGATTGTGGGAGAAGCTGAGAGGGGAGCGATCTGGGTGTAAACCGTGTCAGTGCTTTTTATTAGCACTGATCATTGTATTGGTGTCACTGGGGATGTCAGTGAAACCAAGTTAGTTTCCCCCCCCCCCCCCAGTGTCAGAATGCCTGCCGCAGTCCCGCTATAAGTCGCTGAACGCCACCATTTCTAGTATGAAAAAAAAAATTCCATTTGTAGACACTATAACCGTCATGGAAACCAATTAGTATACAATTTTTTTGAGTTTTTGCTCTTTTAGCAAAGACATGTCGCAGAATACATTTTAGCCTAAATTTATGAAGAAATTAAATTTTTTTAAATTTTTATTGGTTATGTTTTATAGCAAAAAGTCAAAAATATATATATTTTTTTATCCAAAATGTTAAGTCTGTTTATAGCGCCAAAAACAAAAACCGAGAGGTGATCCAATGCCACCAAAAGGAAGCTCTGTTTGTGGGGAAAAAAATGACATAAATTTCATTGTGACCGCGCATTTGTCAGCTAAAGTAAATCAGTGCTGTTATCAGTGTGTTTGGCTGGAAAAACGCTCTAATGCTAAAAAACATGGTAAAACCTCACAAACTGGTGGTTTGGGACTTTTTTTTAACCACTTCAAGTCCGGACACTTTCCCCCCCTTCCTGTCCGGACACTTTCCCCCCCTTCCAGTCCGGACACTTTCCCCCCCTTCCAGTCCGGACACTTTCCCCCCCCTTCCAGTCCGGACACTTTCCCCCCCTTCCAGTCCGGACACTTTCCCCCCCTTCCAGTCCGGACACGTTCCCCCCCTCCAGTCCGGACACTTTACCCTGCATAAAAGTGGCCACCCGCCCAAGTCTATAACTGGCTTATGAAGCAAGGACACATAAACAGGCATCACATAGTGAAAAAAAGGGGGAGAGAACAATGTTCTTGGACAACTTGCCAGCCAGCTTGCTAACAACCGAATTAACCTGTCTAACAGTATGCGTTTATAACAGGGGTTTAGTTAGCACACATTTGCAAATACATACGTAAGCCACAGAGCCACGACACGGCACCCTGATCATCTGTGGTCCTAACTCTAAAATTTATGAGTCCCCATAGTAGAGGCACATGCATTTAATGGATAGATCAAGGGCAGGTGGACCTGAGGGAGCCACCCCTCTTAAAGGCAAAGGAGTGCACTGGACCCCAGCATGTAGCACAATGGCAACCAGGGCCCTCATAAATTTTAGAGTTAGGACCACAGATGATCAGGGTGCCGTGTCGTGGCTCTGTGGCTTACGTATGTATTTGCAAATGTGTGCTAACTAAACCCCTGTTATAAACGCATACTGTTAGACAGGTTAATTCGGTTGTTAGCAAGCTGGCCGGATACTTTACCCCCCTTCCAGTTCGGACACTTTCCCCCCCTTCCAGTCCGGACACTTTCCCCCCCTTCCAGTCCGGACACTTTCCCCCCCTTCCAGTCCGGACACTTTCCCCCCCTTCCAGACCGGACACTTTCCCCCCCTTCCAGTCCGGATACTTTACCCCCCTTCCAGTTCGGACACTTTCCCCCCCTTCCAGTCCGGACACTTTCCCCCCCTTCCAGTCCGGATACTTTCCCCCCCTTCCAGTCCGGACACTTTTCCCCCCTTCCAGTCCGGATACTTTACCCCCCTTCCAGTTCGGACACTTTCCCCCCCTTCCAGTCCGGACACTTTCCCCCCCTTCCAGTCCGGACACTTTTCCCCCCTTCCAGTCCGGATACTTTACCCCCCTTCCAGTTCGGACACTTTCACCCCCCATTCCAGTCCGGACACTTTCACCCCCCCTTCCAGTCCGGACACTTTCACCCCCCCTTCCAGTCCGGACACTTTCACCCCCCCTTCCAGTCCGGACACTTTCACCCCCCCTTCCAGTCCGGACACTTTCCCCCCCTTCCAGTCTGGACACTTCCCCCCACTTCCTGTCCAGGACAATTTTCAGCTTTCAGCGCTATCACACTTTGAATGACAATTGCGCGGTCATGCAACACTGTACCCATATGAATTTTTTAGCATTTTTTGAGACAAATAAAGCTTTATTTTGGTGGTATTTATTCGCCGCTGGGATTTTAATTTTTTTTGCTATATAAATGTCCAAAAAGTTTGGAAAAAAAGTTTTTTTTTTTCTTATAAAATTTTGCAAATAGATAATATTTCATCATAAATCTTGGCCAAAATGTATTCCGTTATCTTTTTAGTAAAAAAAAATAAATAACCCAAATTCGTTTATAACCAAAAATTATAATTTTTTTAATTTTTATTTTTTATATTTATTTACGTATTTTTGGTTTTTTTTTTACATACTGTCACCCTAGCAGTACATTTTCACGATAGCGAAATTTGAGGGTATTTACATCCAAATCAGGTGAACTGTGTAGGAATTACAACAGTTTGCATATGTGCCTCCCACTTGTTAAGGGACCAAAAGTAATGGGACAATTGGCTTCTCAGCTGTTCCATGGCCAGGTGTGTGTTATTCCCTCATTATCCCAATTCCAATGAGCAGATAAAAGGTCCAGAGTTCATTTCAAGTGTGCTATTTGTATTTGGAATCTGTTGCTGTCAGCTCTCAAGATGAGATCCAAAGAGCTGTCACTATCAGTGAAGCCATCATTAGGCTGAAAAAACAAAACAAACCCATCAGAGAGATAGCAAAAACATGAGGCGTGGCCAAAACAACTGTTTGGAACATTCTTAAAAAGAAGGAACGCACCGGTGAGCTCAGCAACACCAAAAGACCCGGAAGACCACGGAAAACAACTGTGGTGGATGAGCAAAGAATTCTTTCCCTGGTGAAGAAAACACCCTTCACAACAGTTGGCCAGATCAAGAACACCCTCCAGGAGGTAGGTGTATGTGTGTCAAAGTCACCAATCAAGAGAAGACTTCACCAGAGTGAATACAGAGGGTTCACCACAAGATGGAAACCATTGGTGAGCCTCAAACACAGGAAGGCCAGATTAGAGTTTGCCAAACGACATGTAAAAAAGCCTTCACAGTTCTGGAACAACATCCTATGGAGAGATGAGACCGACATCAACTTGTACCAGAGTGATGGGAAGAGAAGAGTATGGAGAAGGAACTGCTCATGGTCCTAAGCATACCACCTCATCAGTGATCATGGTGGTGGTAGTGTCATGGCGTGGGCATGTATGGCTGCCAATGGAACTGCTTCTCTTGTATTTATTGATGATGTGACTGCTGACAGAAGCAGCCGGATGAATTGTGAAGTGTTTCGGGAATATTATCGGCTCATATTCAGCCAAATGCTTCACAACTCATTGGACGCTTCACAGTGCAGATGGGCAATGACCCAAAGCAGACTGCAAAAGACACCAAAGAAGTGGAATGTTCTGCAATGGCCAATCACCTGACCTGAATCCGATTGAGCATTTCACTTGCTGAAGACAAAACTGAAGGGAAAATGCCCCAAGAACAAGCAGGAACTGAAGACAGTTGCAGTAGAGGCCTGGCAGAGCATCACCAGGGATGACACCCAGCGTCTGCTGATGTCTATGCATTCCACACTTCAGGCTGTCATTGACTGCAAAGGATTTGCAACCAAGTATTAAAAAGTGAAAGTTTGATTTATGATTATTTTCTGTCCCATTACTTTTGGTCCCTTAACAAGTGGAAGGAACATATGCAAACTGTTGTAATTCCTACACCGTTCACCTGATTTTGGATGTAAATGCCCTCAAATTAAGCTGACAGTCTGCAGTTAAAGCACATCTTGTTCGTTTCATTTCAAATCCATTGTGGTGTATAGAGCCAAAAATGTTAGAATTGTGTCCATGTCCCAATATTTATGGACCTGACTGTATATACATAGATGTACAGTATATGTGAACGCAATCAATGTCATACAAATCTGTTCCTAACGCAGACTGTAGCGCATCCACTCTTGTCTTATGAAGTGATCTTTCCGATGCTTTTTATATTATTATATGATCTTTGATACATTATATATTTCTGAAGGACAAATATTACATCCTATTGCAGGAAAAACATCTGATTGTTACGTCATTCATTAAAAATATAAACGGCCTTTCCTTACTTTGTGATTTAAATTCCAGCAATTACAGCAGTGAGGACAAACGTGGCCAACCTGAGCGACGCCGCCATGTGGAAAATCAAAAGAGCGCGGTTTGCCCGCAACAGGCAGAAGAGTGTGCGGTCCCTGCGAGACAGCGTCAAGGGGGCCACAGAGTCGAAGAGGGCCCTGTCATTGCCAGAGACTCTCAGCACCAAAATTCGTGAGTTAGATTGTTCTTTGTTTCTCTGTTACCTTTATCTCATCTCCATCAGGATAACAAACAGCTTCAAGGATAGAAGATATGCAAATAAACACCATATGAACAAAAGTACACTATATTGCCAAAAGATGGATTCAAATCATGTGATTCAGGTGTTCCAATCCCCTCCATATCATGTCATTCAGGTGTTCCAATCCCCTCCATATCATGTGATTTAGGTGTTCCAATCCCCTCCATATCATATGATTCAGGTGTTCCAATCCCTTCCATATCATGTGATTCAGGTGTTCCAATCCCCTCCATATCATGTGATTCAGGTGTTCCAATCCTCTCCATACCATGTGATTCGGGTGTTCCAATCCCCTCCCAATCATGTGATTCGGGTGTCCCAATACCCTCCATATCACGTGATTCAGGTGCTCCAATCCCCTCCATGGACACAGGTGTATACAATCAAGCCCCTAGGCGTGCAGACGGCTTCTACAAACATTGGTGAAAGAATGGGTCGCTCTCAGGAGCTCAGTGACTCCAAGTGTGGTCCCGTGATAGGTGGCCACCTGGGCAGTAAGTCCATCCGTGACATTTCCTGGCTACTAAATATTCCACGCTCAACTGTTAGTGGGATTATAACAAAGTGGAAGCCACTGGGAACAACAGCCACTCAGCCACCAAGTGGTAGGCCACGTCACATGACAGGGCGGGGTCAGCGCATGCTGAAGCGCACAGTGCGCAGAAGTCGCCAACTGTCTGCAGAGTCAATAGCTAAAGACCTCCAAACTTGGTGTGGCCTTCAGATGAGCCCAACAACAGTGCGTAGAGAGCTTCATGGAATGGGTTTCCATGGCCGAGCAGCTGCATCCAAGCCTTCCATCACCAAGTGCAATGCAAAGCATCAGATGCTGTGGTGTAAAGCATGCCACCACTGGACTGTAGAGCAGTGGAGGCATGTTCTCTGGAGGGACCATTCACATTTCTCTGTCTGGCAATCCGGTGGACGTGTCTGGGTTTGGCGGTTGCCAGGAGAACGGTACTTGCCTGACTGCATTGTGCCAAGTGTAAATTTTGGTGGAGGGGGGATTATTTTCAGGGTGTGGGCTTGGCCCCCTAGTTCCAGTGAAGGGAACTCTTAAGGAGACATTTTGGACAATTTCATGCTCCCAACTTTGTGGGAGGAGTTTGGGGATGGCCCCTTCCTGTTCCAACATGACTGCGCACCAGTGCACAAAGCAAGGTCCATAAAGACATGGAGGAGCCAGTTTGGGGTGGAGGAACTTGACTGTCCTGCACAGAGTCCTGACCTCAACCCCATAGAACACCTTTGGGAGGAATTAGAGCGGAGACTGCGAGCCAGGCCTCCTCCCCCGACATCAGTGCCTGACCTGACAAATGTGCTTCTGGAAGAATGGTCCAACCTTCCCATAGACACCCTCCTAAACCTTGTGGACGGCCTTCCCAGAAGAGTTGAAGCAGTTATAGCTGCAAAGGGCGGGGCCAACTCAATATTGATCCCTACGGACTAAGACTGGGGGGCCATTAAAGGTCATGTGTGTGGAAAGGGCGGGGCCAACTCAATATTGAACCCTACGGACTAAGACTGGGGGGCCATTAAAGGTCATGTGTGTGGAAAGGGCGGGGCCAACTCAATATTGAACCCTACGGACTAAGACTGGGGGGCCATTAAAGGTCATGTGTGTGGAAAGGGCGGGGCCAACTCAATATTGAACCCTACGGACTAAGACTGGGGGGCCATTAAAGGTTATGTGTGTGGAAAGGGCGGGGCCAACTCAATATTGAACCCTACGGACTAAGACTGGGGGGCCATTAAAGGTCATGTGCGTGGAAAGGGCGGGGCCAACTCAATATTGAACCCTACGGACTAAGACTGGGGGGCCATTAAAGGTTATGTGCGTGGAAAGGGCGGGGCCAACTCAATATTGAACCCTACGGGCTAAGACTGGGGGGCCATTAAAGGTCATGTGTGTGGAAAGGGCGGGGCCAACTCAATATTGAACCCTACGGACTAAAACTGGGGGGCCATTAAAGGTTATGTGTGTGGAAAGGGCGGGGCCAACTCAATATTGAACCCTACGGACTAAGACTGGGGGGCCATTAAAGGTCATGTGCGTGGAAAGGCCGGCGGCCCAATACTTTTGGTGATATAGTGTATATACTGTACACATCAGAGCCTATAATACATAAATACATTTCCTGACCATCACCAATGGGGTCAAAGCTAGACAGACATGCTTGCTCCTGGAGCAGACTTAGTTTGTCGCTCCCATCCCATCCCAAAGAGGTCGGTGTCAATAAGGGAGAGGTTGGTGTCAGCAGGGCAGTGGGCGGTGTCAGTCGTTTTTTATTATAATTTGATTTTTGCGTTATATTTTTACAATTTTATTGTGTTCTTTTAATCATTTTTCAGCAGCCCTGTAAGGGGGCTGTGGTGAAATATCAGGGGTCTAAGCAGACACTGTTGAGACAGAGAAAGGGACCAAGGACAGATTCCCTAGTTCCTTTCTCTGCAGCCTCAGGGGCATCAGTCAGATACGGTATATACATAGTTACATTGGTCTGAGCTGGAACTGTGTATACTATAGTCATGCCTGGAATTATTATTTAAATTGCCCAGGGATGTCCTCATGGCTTGGATTCTTGGACACAGGTCAGCACAAAGCAACTGCAGCACAGTTGTCTAGAAAATGTGACTGTCCCTGCAGATCTATGACACCTGGCCACTATGGGGGTATCCTTCCTCGGTTCTGATATTCACTGTCTGAGTCCCCTTTCACACAAAATGTTTGATAAGGTCTGCCTCAGTTATTCAGGCAGACCTAATCGGATCCTCCATTTACCCCTATGGACCAGCGGGTGTACGAACAAACCTTTGTCCATGTACACCCGCCTATCTCCAATCCAATCCAATTCACTAAAAAAAAAAGAAGGGACTTATCCCCCCACCATTCCATCTAGATGGATTGGAGCAGAGGGCAGTCCAGTGTTCCAGCATGACTGTGTTGAGTGCCAGGCCAAAAGGTGGACAGAAGAGGTAGTCACCTTGGGCACTAAGGAGACTAAAGGACAGAACTTATAGCCTGTAATGCTAAAAACTCATGGAAAAGGGTGCCAAGACTGTCCCCGACACTGCCTGTGTACAGAGCCGGCTCCACAAAGGCATGGTTTGACCAGGTTGGTGCTGAGAAACTCAAGTGTCCTGCACAGAGCCCTGACCTCAACCCTACTGGACACCACTGTAATGAATTGGAATGCCAATGGTAATCCAGGTCTTCTCATCCAACATCAGTATCTGACCTCACCAATGGGAACAAATTCCCATAGGCACCCTCCAAAATCTTGTGGAAAGTCTTCCCAGAAGAGTGGAATATGGTATAGCTGCTTCACTTCAGAACAGGAACATTATATTACAACAGAGACTGGTTTTCATTACCAACAACATTCCACACTTCAACATTGCAAAAGTCCTGAAGATGTGTTGGCCATGTTTTAAGGTCATACACTAATAAAGTGATAATTGTTCTCTAACCAGTTGGAGTTTCCAAAATCTCATTCCCGAATGGCGTTCCTTACCTTAGTACAAAGACTGCACTTCCCATGACCAACACATCCAATGGTACCAAAGCCCTGAAGAAAGGGGAGCCCAAATTCCCGCAGACATGTTGGCCATCTTTAAGGTCATACACTAATATAGTAATAATTGTCCTCTAACCAGTTGGAGTTTCCAAAATCTCATTCCCGAATGGCGTTCCTTACCTACCATCACAATCACAAAACCTTTGAGATGAACTGGAATGATGATTGTGAGCCAGGTCTTCTCATCCAACATGAGTAGCTGACCTCACAAATGGGACAAATTCTCTCAGACACTCCAAAATCTTGCAGAAATCCTTCCTAAAAGAGTGGAGGTTGGTTTAGATGCAGGTTCAACAACAGACACTTCAGAACACCATTATCTTGTTAGTACAAAGACTGCACTTCTCATGACCAACAGATCCAACGCTACCAAAACCCTGGCCATGTTTAAGGTCATACACTAATATAGTGATAATTGTTCGCCAACCGGCTGGAGTTTCCAAATCCTTCTGTCCACACATTGCGTTACTAATCTACCCCTGCAAACCCTACTGAACACCTTTGGGATGAACTGGTACACCGATGGTGAGCCAAGTCTTCTCTTCCAACATCAGTACCTGACCTCACATATGGACACAAATTCCCACAGAAGAGTGGAGGATGTTATAGCTGCAGTCGCAAGAGACACTTTAGAACACCACCAATATCATCTTAGTACACAGACTGTAGTCCACACAACCAACAGATCCAACATTACCAAAGCCCTGAAGAAGGGGAAGGCCCCAATTCCTTGGGACACGTTGGCCATGTTTTAGGTCACACACTAATGAAATTGATAATTGTTCTCCAAACGGCTGGAGTTTCCAAAACCTCCTATTCACACATGGTGTTCCCCACCTACCTCCACATTCTAAACCCTACTGAACACCTTCGGCATGAATTGTAATGCCAATCATGAGCCAGGTCTTCTCATCCAACATCAGTACTTGACCCTGCAGATGGGCACAAATTCCCACAACCTCCAAAACCTTGTAGAAGCCCTTCCTAGGGAGAGAAAGGGGTTGTTATAGTTAAAATGGGTGGGGGGGGGACCAGGTAAGCAGATTAAACTTCAGTTTTAACATTTCTGGTTTGTTGGCTCAGACTTCCCTTGATCGGTTGAAGTCGGATTTTTTTGTCCCCGCTCTGCAGATATCCTGGCTCTGGCTTAGTGGTGGCTTTGCTTTCCTATTAGAATTAGAGCCGTTGAGCGTGGACTTTGGTCTTTTCGGTCATCGCTCACACTGCTGTCACATTGGAAGGATTGTTTACTAACTCCTGTCTCTCTTCTCTCTCCAGCTGTCAGGCTGACAAGACAGGAACAGTCGGCTCCTGCGCTCGGGGGCAGCGCTGAGCAGCAGCAAGGTGACACTCAGAGCAGACATATAACTTTGTTGCTGTCGAATTTTATTTTCTTTGGCAAATTTAAAGAGCAACAGTGCTAAATACAGAGGCTTCGAAGATCTTGTAGATACCTCCAGATGACACATAATTCTTGCTTTAGGGTGGTCATGATCCAGCTTGGCCAATTTATGATCTGAAGCCTAACATGATGATTGGATCAGGGTTGGGTTCCTTAGAGCTACTCGGGGTAACAATAAGAGTTATTAGAAATACTTGTTACTGCTTATGGAGAATTTCCAACTCTCAATTAGAAATGAGAATTCAGCTGTTAGATGAGTGTGTGTTACTTCAGTCCATCACTGCATTGCAAAGGAAGTGCAGCTTCTCCTGGAGCTATAGTCAACAAGTAGACACTCCCAGACTGACTCCTAGAGATATCCACTCATCTGTGGCTATCCTTATCTATCTCACCAATGATGGTTGTGATGTGGAGGTATGTAGCTCTTGTGGTAGATGGGTTTGTACAATGAATCCATGGCAGACAGGAACTATGGTTAAGGGCCCACTTTAATTAAAAGGAAACAGAAAAGAAAGTCCTTACAACATCACGTTTCCCAAGCTGGAGGTGTCTGCATCACACCATCGAAAAATGGCAAGCCACCTGACTCTTAGGCTCACTCAGTTAATTTAATTGCAGTACCTTGCTGCACAGTCCTACTCTTGGCCCCTAGGTAGAGGTTCTCCTGATACCCCAAGCGCTCCCACTCCTCAGGAACTCAGAAATTCCCCTGGACTCTCTCCCAGTTGTCTCAGCTCTTGTCTCCAAGGCTCACCTTGCTGCACAGTCCTACTCTTGGCCCCTAGGTAGAGGTTCTCCTGATACCCCAAGCGCTCCCACTCCTCAGGAACTCAGAAATTCCCCTGGACTCTCTCCCAGTTGTCTCAGCTCTTGTCTCCAAGGCTCACCTTGCTGCACAGTCCTACTCTTGGCCCCTAGGTAGAGGTTCTCCTGATACCCCAAGCGCTCCCACTCCTCAGGAACTCAGAAATTCCCCTGGACTCTCTCCCAGTTGTCTCAGCTCTTGTCTCCAAGGCTCACCTTGCTGCACAGGTCTACTCTTGGCCCCTAGGTAGAGATTCTCCTGATACCCCAAGCGCTCCCACTCCTCAGGAATTCAGAAATTCCCCTGGACTCTCTCCCAGTTGTCTCAGCTCTTGTCTCCAAGGCTCACCTTGCTGCACAGGCCTACGTTTGGCCCCTAGGTAGAGGTTCTCCTGATACCCCAAGCACTCTCACTCCTCAGGAACTCAGAAATTCCCCTGGACTCTCTCCCAGTTGTCTCAGCTCTAGTCTCCCAGGCTCTCTCAGCTGGCCCAACTCTCCAGTGATCTGGAACCTCTCCCACACGGAGTGCGGTCTTGAGGATATTGCCTTGGTCTCCAGAAAGGAGCCCATCTTCCTCCAGGCTGCAGCAACTGCACCTCAAACTCCACGTCCAACTGCATGAGCTATGCTCAGATCTACCTTATAATGACCCTGCACATCTGTGCCCTCATACAGGCTGAAAAAGTCAAGCAAAACCTGGACACCTGTTTCAAGGTTCCGTCCCGCCCAATAATCTTTGGAACCTTCAAGTTCCTCACCCCAATCCAGAACTACCAAATCCAAAGAAAACCTAGAACACCACTTTTTCTGTTCACAATTAACCCGCCATAGCTTCTCGAACTGTAGCTTTGAGAATTTGGAATCACTTTTTGGCGCATTTACATAATGGCAGGGTCTCACACTGTCACATGTTCAAGAGGTTGACTTTCAAAAACCACAACAAATGTATCACGACCACAAAGTTATGATGTGTACACAGATGTGAATTATAGTCCTGGAATACCAACCATCTGACATTGATCATGAACATTGTATGTGCTGTTCATCTCACAGGTCAACATTCGCCAGAAAATGATAACATCATCAAGGACCCTCTCCCGGAGGATGCAGGGATTGACCATCAGACCGTCCATCAGCTGATATCCGTTCTCATGAAATTCATGGCCAAGGATAAGAGCAGCGCAGAGGCCGACATCAGCAGCGCCAAAGCCTTTAACACCGTCAAGCGACATCTGTATGTGTTGTTGGGGTTTGACCAGCAAGAGGGCTGCTTCATGATCGCTCCTCAGAAAATGCGTATCTCCACGTGCTTCAATGCGTTTATTGCCGGAATTGCTCAGGTATGGCTGGTTACCACACTAACATGATCCAGTAAGCGCATGGATTATTTTTTAATCTATTGCCTTCTAAAGTAAATGTGAAAGTCTATTGTTTTCAGTTAGTCAGACTTGACCCATAAATTTACAATAGAGAGGAGCAGTAAATGGTTGTATTTCTAGGTAGCTCAAACCATAGAAAGAAAAAAGAGCGCCACCCCACAACCCGGTGAAATACTGCAAGGGATAACTACTCTTTTTATTTCTAGAGGACCGGGTTCAGCAATTTTAGTTACCCAATCCTCCACTCCCACAGGCTCCTCTGTGTTGCTAGACTAGTCCCTGCAGCCTCTTCTCCCCTATGTTCCAGTGGTCTAAGGCCCTCAAGACTGATGCACAGTATATAGACCTGCATTGGACTTACGGGCGCTGAGAAGCAGTCCACCACCATAGCACAGGGTAGCATTGTCTGGTGGGGGACCTTCATCAGGTCTACAAGAATAAATGGTTGTATTTCTAGGTAGCTCAAACCATAGAAAAAGAGAGAAGAGTGCCAGACCACAACCTGGTGAAATACTGCAAGGATTACCCTCACTTTATTTCTAGAGGAACGGGTTCAGCAGTTTTAGTTACCCAATCCTCCACTCCCACAGGCTCCTCTGTCCTGCTAGACTAGTCCCTGCAGCCTCTTCTCCTCTACGTTCCAGTGGTCTAAGGTTCTCAAGACTGATGCACGGTATATAGACCTTCATTGGACATACGGGCGCTGAGAAGCAGTCCACCACCATAGCACAGGGTAGCATTGTCTGGTGGGGACCTTCATTAGGTCTACAAGAATAAATGGTTGCCCAATCCTCCACTCCCACTGGCTCCTCTGTCCTGCTAGACTAGTCCCTGCAGCCTCTTCTCCTCTACGTTCCAGTGGTCTAAGGCCCTCAAGACTGATGCACAGTATATAGACCTGCATTGGACATACGGGCGCTGAGAAGCAGTCCACCACCATAGCACAGGGTAGCATTGTCTGGTGGGGACCTTCATCAGGTCTACAAGAATAAATGGTTGCCCAATCCTCCACTCCCACAGGCTCCTCTGTCCTGCTAGACTAATCCCTGCAGCCTCTTCTCCTCTGTTCCAGTGGTCTAAGGTTCTCAAGACTGATGCACAGTATATAGACCTGCATTGGACATACGGGCGCTGAGAAGCACTCCACCACCATAGCACAGGGTAGCATTGTCTGGTGGGGACCTTCATCAGGTCTACAAGAATAAATGGTTGCCCAATCCTCCACTCCCACAGGCTCCTCTGTCCTGCTAGACTAGTCCCTGCAGCCTCTTCTCCTCTGTTCCAGTGGTCTAAGGTTCTCAAGACTGATGCACGGTATATAGACCTGCATTGGACATACGGGCGCTGAGGAGCAGTCCATCACCATAGCAGAGGGTAGCATTGTCTGGTTGGGGAGCGGAGGATCAGGTAAGTAAAGCTGCTCTTGCTGTCTCCCTGGAAAGAAAAGGGCAGTTAACCCTTGCAGTGCGGGGCCGCTTACTTCAAGGAGACGGCTTTTAGTTTTTCTGAAGTTGGGATTTAATTGTTGGTATATAGTTCATATAAGAACAGCCAACACATTTTGTAGGGGGCAATACCACTCCCCCTTCATCAGGTCTACAAGAATCAACATATATTCACATTTGTAGTCCTGCTGAATGGGGAGTGGTGTTGCCCTGATACACATTGTTTATGTTTTTGACTTATTAACACATTTTAATGACTTATTTATTAACAATTAAATTGATCTTTAACTGTTTCATTTGTTTGTTGTCTGAGGTTCCACTTCTGTGTTTCTATGGTTGTCAGGAGCTGAGTCACCTGCTGGTGACACTGTACTTCCCAGAGTGGAGAGTTGTAGTTCCAGTGTCCACCAGCAGGTGTCTCTCCTAGCAGTTTCTGTTAATCAGTCTTCACCTGATGCTGTTTGGTGGGGGGGTATTTAGTCTTTCCTGTGGTAGGGGTGGATCTTAATAGGAAGGGTAGGACAATATTTAGATGGGGGGGGAGGGTGCCGATTTTAGTCTTGCCTAGGGCAGCACAAAACCAAAATATGCCATTGCTTCCTCTGCACCCTCCCACGTTGAAGAAAAATATATTTGAAATATATTTTAAAAATATTCTTCCCAAATATATTGACATATTTCAAATACTACAATTTTGGCCGTATTCAATATATTTCAAAATATATTTCAATACATATATATATATGCTGTATGTTGAAATGCGTTTTTATATATGAAAAATATTTGTAAAAATATATATTTTTTAAATATCTTCAGATTTTTTTTAACATATAAAAAAAGTAATTTTAACATATATGTTTACATATATTTGTAAACGCATTCCAAAAATGTACATTAAATGTATTTTTAAAGACATACAGTATATTTGAAAATGCATTTTTAAAAATATTTTTCATATATTTTGTAATAATAACGCATTTCGACGAACAGTATATATATATATAATTATACAGTATTTATAAAGCGCCAACAGTTTGCTCAGCGCTGTACATTATAGTGGGGTACAGTACGTGAGACAATACAGTAACAATACAATACACGAGGGGTTCGAGGGCCCTGCTCTTTGGAGCTTACAATCCAAGAGGGAGGGGATGGTGGTACAGGAGGAAATAGCTGTGGGGGATGGAGTGGTGGGAAGAGTGGAGGAGATCGGGAATTAGTTGAGGGTGGGGTAGGCTTCTCTGAACAGATGGGTTTTCAAGGTGCGCCTAAAGGTGAGGAGGGTAGGTGACAGTCTGATGGATTAGGATAGTGAGTTCCAGAGGAAGGGGGAAGCCCTGGAGAAGTCCTGGAGATGGGCATGGGAGGAGGAGACCAGGGAACTAGAGAGTAGGAGGTCTTGTGAGGAGCGGAGAGTACATTTTGGGTGGTATTTGGATACCAGGTCGGTGATGTAGTACGGCGCAGTGTTATGAACAGCTTTGTACGACAGTGTTAGTAATTAGAATTTTATCCGTTGGGCAATTGGAAGCCAGTGGAGGGAATGGCAGAGGGGGGTGGCGGATACAGAGCGGTTAGTAAGGTGGATGAGTCTGGCTGCCGAATTCAGGATAGACTGAAGCTGGGATAGCCTGTGTTGGGGTAGGCCAGTGAGGAGGGAGTTGCAGTAGTCCAGACGTGAGATAATGAGGGAGTGGATGAGTTGCTTTGTAGTTTCCGGGGTTAGGAACGAACGTATTTTGGAGATGTTGAGGAGGTGGAGTCTGCATGAATTTGTCAGCGATTGGACCTGGGGCTGGAAAGACAGATTGGAGTCTAGGATGACACCTAGTACTTTGGTTTGCGGGGTGGGGCTTATGGTGGCGTTGTTGGTCGTGATGGAGAGGTCGGGGGGGGGGGGGGTGGGGGGGTCTGGGGGGAAACTAGAAGCTCGGTTTTGGGAAGGTTCAGTTTGAGGAAGTGGAGTGACATCCAATCCGATATGTCGTTCAGAAGGCTAGTGATACGGGCGGAGACTGAGGGGGGTGAGGCGGGGGGTTGAGAGATAGATTTGAGTGTCCTCGGCATAGAGGTGATAATTGAAGCCGTGGGAGTGTATCAGTTTGCCGAGGGAGGAGGTGTAGATGGAGAAGAGAAGGGGCCTGAGGACAGAACCTTGGGGGACCCCAACAGAGAGGGGGAGTGAGGGGGAGGTGGTAGCATTATAGGTAACGCTGAAGGAGCGCTGTGATAGATAGGACGAGAGCCAGGAGAGAGCGGAGTCTCTGAGGCCAAAAGAGTATAGTGTTTTGAGGAGGAGGGGGTGGTGGACTGTGTCGAAAGCCGCAGAGAGGTCGAGGAGTAGGAGCACTGAATAGTGGCCATTAGCTTTGGTGGTTAGCAGGTCGTTGGAGAGTTTGAGTAAGGCGGTTTTGGTGGAGTGTAGGGGATGGAAGCCGGACTGTAGGGGATCAAGGAGGTTGTTATCAGTGAGGTGGGCGCTCAGGCAGTTGTAGACTAAGTGCTCGAGGAGTTTGGATGAAAATGGCAGCAGGGAGATGGGTCTAAGGATGTTTAGGTCGGTGGGATCCAGGGAGGGTTTTTAAGTATGGGAGTGATGTGCGCATGCTTCAGAGGGGAGGGGAATGCGCCAGTAGAGAGGGACAGATTAAAGATGTGAGTGAGGGAGCGTAGGATGGAGGAGGGAGGTCGTAGGAGTTGTGTGGGGGCAGGGTCTACGGTCAAAATTGTAGTATTTCAAATATATTTTTCTTCCATGTGGGCTACTACTGGCTGCCCATGATGTTTGGTGTGCAACAGGAAAGGGGTGTGGGAAGAGGATGCAAATGTCATCCGAATAATAGAGTGCCCAGACTTGAAGCTTCTCTGAAGGTGAAGTAAAGTTTCTCAGCGTCTGGCGATATCGGCTCTATGGATTTGGAGCCACTGATTCGCTTTAATTGCGGTGAATTTATCTAAACTGATTTTTCTGCAGAATTCTGGCCAATCACATCCTTATTGATAAAGTTAGGGTTAGAATTAGTGTTAGGTTTCCTCCATCCATCAATATCTAATGTTATGTTTCCAGCCAATGAGAAGCTGCTTTTTTTGATGGACGAACCATTTCAGGATCATTGAAAGGAGCTTCCCTGATTCCCAGTAGCCATTCAAAAACCGTGGCCTCCTTAGACCACCTCATTGCACCTTTCTCATTGACTGCAACATATTTCATTAACGTGGGGGAAATTTTGGTTGAGCAGCCCATAAATGGTGATGTTTTTGTCAAAGAGAAAACTCAAAATTTCACCCATCCCTACTGGCTACAACCCAATATAAAAGATTGCTGTTTCCTTCTAAGTATATGTCTTCTTATTTGCAGGTGATGGATTACAACATCAATCTTGGAAAGCACCTTCTGCCCCTGGTGGTCCAAGTTCTAAAATACTGCACCTGCCCCCAGCTCCGCCATTACTTCCAGCAGCCACCCCGCTGTTCCCTCTGGTCTCTGAGGCCTCATATCCGTCAGATGTGGCTGAAGGCTCTTCTTGTTATTCTCTATAAGGTGAGGCCATGAGGTTGTATGCATTTGTCTATAAACTCAGGATGGAAAGGAAATGCAGTAGCCTGACTGAGGTTGAAACAGTCTATAATGGATCAGTCCACCCAACTTACCTCATTTACTGACAAAGTTGTGGTAGAAGGTCATTCGACTCGCTACAATCTTCCAATGCTGAAATGTAACTATTGGCTTGTACAATAACACAATTATCTGATACAATCTGGTAAAATATCCTCGACTTACTCCTCATCATATTTAGTAGACACCTCCCAAAATGCATTGACTGATGCTCACCTGGATATGTTTGTTTAACTTGTATACACGATAATCCCAAAAGTGTTGTCCCTGCCCTCCCGATCATATGATTCAGGTGCTCCAATCCCCTCCCAATCATGTGATTCAGGTGTTCCAATCCCCTCCCAATCATATGGTTCAGGTGTTCCAATCCCCTCCCAATCATGTGATTCAGGTGTTCCAATCCCCTCCCAATCATGTGATTCAGGTGCTCCAATCCCCTCCCAATCATGTGATTCAGGTGTTCCAATCCCCTCCCAATCATGTGGTTCAGGTGTTCCAATCCCCTCCCAATCATGTGATTCAGGTGTTCCAATCCCCTCCCAATCATGTGATTCAGGTGTTCCAATCCCCTCCCAATCATGTGGTTCAGGTGTTCCAATCACCTCCCAATCATGTGATTCAGGTGTTCCAATCCCCTCCATATCATGTGATTCAGGTGTTCCAATCCCCTCCATATCATGTGATTCAGGTGTTCCAATCCCCTCCATATCATGTGATTCAGGTGTTCCAATCCCCTCCATATCATGTGATTCAGGTGTTCCAATCCCCTCCATATCATGTGATTCAGGTGTTCCAATCCCCTCCCAATCATGTGATTCAGGTGCTCCAATCCCCTCCATGGACACAGGTGTATACAATCAAGCCCCTAGGCATGCAGACGGCTTCTACAAACATTGGTGAAAGAATGAGTCGCTCTCAGGAGCTCAGTGACTCCAAGCGTGGTCCCGTGATAGGTGGCCACCTGGGCAATAAGTCCATCCGTGACATTTCCTGGCTACTAAATATTCCACGCTCAACTGTTAGTGGGATTATAACAAAGTGGAAGCCACTGGGAACAACAGCCACTCAGCCACCAAGTGGTAGGCCACGTCACATGACAGAGTGGGGTCAGCGCATGCTGAAGCGCACAGTGCGCAGAAGTCGCCAACTGTCTGCAGAGTCAATAGCTAAAGACCTCCAAACTTGGTGTGGCCTTCAGATGAGCCCAACAACAGTGCGTAGAGAGCTTCCTGGAATGGGTTTCCATGGCCGAGCAGATGCATCCAAGCCTTCCATCACCAAGTGCAATGCAAAGCCGTGGTGTAAAGTACACCGCCACTGGACTCTAGAGCAGGGGAGACCTGTTCTCTGGAGGGACCAATCACACTTCTCTGTCTGGCAATCCGATGGACGTGTCTGGGGTTGGCAGTTGCCAGGAGAACGGTACTTGCCTGACTGCATTGTGCCAAGTGTAAAGTTTGGTGGAGGGGGGGATTATGGTGTGGGGTTGTTTTTCAGGGATTGGGCTTGGCCCCCTAGTTCCAGTGAAGGGAACTCTTAAGGCAACATTTTGGACAAATTCATGCTCCCAACTTTGTGGGAGGAGTTTGGGGATGGCCCCTTCCTGTTCCAACATGACTGCGCACCAGTGCACAAAGCAAGGTCCATAAAGACATGGAGGAGCCAGTTTGGGGTGGAGGAACTTGACTGTCCTGCACAGAGTCCTGACCTCAACCCCATAGAACACCTTTGGGATGAATTAGAGCGGAGACTGTGAGCCAGGCCTCCTCCCCCGACATCAGTGCCTGACCTGACAAATGTGCTTCTGGAAGAATGGTCCAACCTTCCCATAGACACCCTCCTAAACCTTGTGGACGGCCTTCCCAGAAGAGTTTTAAGCTGTCATAGCTCCAAAGGGCGGGGCCAACTCAATATTGAACCCTACGGACTCAGACTGGGGGGCCATTAAAGGTCATGTGTGTGGAAAGGGCGGGGCCAACTCAATATTGAACCCTGCGGATTAAGACTGGAGGGCCATTAAAGGTCATGTGTGGGGAAAAGGGCGGGGCCAACTCAATATTGAACCCTATGGACTAAGACTGGGGGGCCATTAAAGGTCATGTGTCTGGAAAGGCCGGGGCCCAATAATTTTGGTGATATAGTGTATATACTGTACACATCGGAGACTATAATACATAAATACATTTCCAACTTGACCCTCATTTTAGAAAACTGATACTGGTACAACACTTCCAAAATCCCTGCCAGGACTTCCAGAGTTCTCTGAATTATTGCTGGGTGTGTCCCCTGATCAAATGGGTATTTACACTCCAGCCTGTGAAGTGTCTGGTTTTGTGTCTTCTCACTAGCTTCCCCTTGTTGCAAGGACTATAATACTCACCCTCAAGAATGCCTGACTGTTGCTGACTCAGACTGACCCGGACTGTTCTCTTGCCTGCCAAGACTCAAATATTATTCTGCCTGCCGCCTGTCAAGACCAGAATACTGTTCTGTCTGCTGCCTGTCAGGACTCCTGCCTGGACCTGGATAAGTTCCAGAAAACAAAAAAAGGACAGAAGTTTGTAAGGAAGAAAGGAGGGAAGTTCAGAAGGAATGAGGAAAAGCAGGAAGGGACAGAGGAAGGAATGGATGAAGGGAGGAAGGATATAGGAAAGGAAGGAGAGAAGGGAGGAAGAGAGAGAGGAAGGAAGGCTAGAAGAGTGAAGGAAGGTTAGAGAGGAAGAAGGGAGAGAGGAAGGAAGGAAAGGAGAGAGGAAGGAAGGAAAGGAGAGAGGAAGGAAGGATAGAAGAGTGAAGGAAGGTTAGAGAGGAAGAAGAGAGAGAGGAAGGAAGGAAAGGAGAGAGGAAGGAAGGATAGAAATGTGAAGGAAGGTTAGAGAGGAAGAAGGGAGAGAGGAAGAAAGGAAAGGAGAGAGGAAGGAAGGATAGAAGAGTGAAGGAAGGTTAGAGAGGAAGAAGAGAGAGAGGAAGGAAGGAAAGGAGAGAGGAAGGAAGGAAGTTTAGAGAGGATGGAGGGAGAGAGGGAGGAAGGAAAGGAGAGAGGAAGGGAGGGAGAGAGGAAGAAATAGAGAGGAAGGAAGGAAGTTTAGAGAGGAAAGGGGGAGAGAGGAAGGAAGGGAGGGAGAGCGAAAGAAAGGAAAGGAGAGCAGAAGGAAGGGACAGAGGAAGGAATAGAGAGAGGAAGAAAGATTAGAGAGGAAAGATGGGAGAGAGGAAGGAAGAGAGATAGGAAGCATGGACAGAAGAGGGAAAGGAAGGGAGAGAGGAAGGATGGAAGGGAGAGAGGAAGGATGGAAGGGAGAGAGGAAGGATGGAAGGGAGAGAGGAAGGATGGAAGGGAAAGGAAGGAATTTTGGTTTACATTTCTATTGCCACTTATTTTAGCTGTAATTAAATAACAATGACTGGATATTTCCATTATAAAGCTTTTGGGTTTTGCAAGCAAAGTCACCATTTGTACTGGAAGCCACACTGAGCGCGGTGATTGTACATCAATCTCATGAATATGTAGACACAGGACTCGGTTTGGTTCGGATCATTGTCTGTCAGCTGCTCTTCAAGCTGCTGACGTCCCATACAAAGAATTCCATGTTTATGGTAATAGGGGCTCCTCTGCAGACTTGGGGTCACTCACACTGCAGACACCTGTCAGCTCCGGTCTGACTCCATGACACCGAGATGTTCCAATCCGTCTGCATGTGACACTTCCTGAGGGCCGGTCATCATCTTGTGTGACACTGCGTCAGCGGACTTCCTTATCTGAGGATAAATGAGTGGAAACAATGTATCAATTTTGTGTGTTTTCTTTTTTCCGATGACAGCTCCTTATAGTGTAATGATGGGCTATTGCGGGACTTGTGCTTCTTCAGTAGCTGCGGAAAAAAGTTGATCTCACTTTAAAAATGATATAAAGCTGAACACCAGGAAATAAAGAAAACAACATCTCTGTAGTTATTAATATGTTCCTAAATGTATATATAAGAAGTATAGTATTCCGATGTGACCTCATATCAGCCTCTTACAGGCCACTGTATAGCAGAGCTCAGACTGAGGGAAGGGAGAAGCCGAACAAGGAGCCAAACACATGGTGCTCACAAGAGGCTTGCTGACAGCAGGAGAGAGCAGAGGGACAGAGAGATGGGTTCATCAGTCTTCTGCTTCTCCTTTCACTGTCTAATCACAGGCTGGGGGAGGGACAAGACCTGCTTCTCCTTTCACTGTCCAATCACAGGCTGGGGGAGGAACAAGACCTGTAAGTATTCAGGAACTGCAGCAGAGAAAAAAATCAGGTCTCCTGCACAGGGGCGGACTGACAACTCATGGGACCCCCAGGCAATAGGGGATCATGGGGCCCCTGTGTCCTTGTCCACACTCAAAGCACACCCAAAAAAGCCTATAAAAGGTACCAGGGGCATTTCATGGGGCCCCCTTCTGACCCCAGGCCCTCGGGCAGTGCCTGAGTGCTCGAATGGTCAGTCCTCCCCTGCTCCTGCCCCACCATGCAGGGCTGTGCTGTAGAATTTTCAGGACCACGCGGAGAGAATGACAAGTATACAGTATATATGTATCTCAGCTTTACATGATAATAGTATCTTTCGGAATTCAGAGTAACTTTTAGGATCAGGAACCAATTATCCATTTCAACAAGACAGGTTGGAGTCGGTGTCTGACGGCGTGACATGGGTGGCGCCATTTCTATGCTCCGCATTGCCATGACCGCACATTAAAGATAACTTTTCCTCGTCTTCCAGTACCCGTACAGAGAAGCTGACCTCAGCAAGATCGTTCTGCATCTGATCCACATAACCGTCAACACCCTCAACGCCCAGTACCACAGCTGCAAACCGCATGCCACCGCCGGGCCGCTGTACAGCGACAACAGCAACATCAGCAGATACAGCGAAAAGGAAAAAGGTGAGCCCCGCCATTCGTGGTCGTGGCGGTGATAGTTCTCTGATTTTGGTGCCACGTCTACAATGAAGGGTGTGCTGCGATTTTGTATTACATCATAGACGAGCTGATGCATTAAAGCGGTAGTAAGGGCCAACTTAAATTATTCTTAATTATTAACCCCTTCACGCCTGAGGGTAAAACAAATGTAAACGCCTAAGCACAATTTTGCAACGTTGACCTGTGTTAGTAAAACCGCACATATCATCACAACTACTTTGTATTATACTGCGTTTTTTTTACGACAAATTGGGCTTTCATTTGGTGGTAAATGGTAATGGATATCTCCTGATTTTTTTTTTTATTA
Organism: Staurois parvus; assembly: GCF_062004578.1. Classification (NCBI taxonomy): domain Eukaryota; kingdom Metazoa; phylum Chordata; class Amphibia; order Anura; family Ranidae; genus Staurois; species Staurois parvus. The sequence continues at coordinate 79,862 of NW_028319359.1, forward strand.
GCAAAGGAAAACTGGCTCAAAATAGTAAAAAAAATAGTTTTTTTTATTTATTTGTGTGTTTCTTGTTACTACCATAACCTACCACCAAAGAACAATCCAAAATACATTCTCCAGCTCTTGACGATCGCAGTGATACCATATATGTGGATGTTGTTTGTTGTTTGTACCCGGAGTGCGGCCCAGAGACAATAGTGCGCATTTTGTTTTGTTTTTTACCTAAAACACACTGACATTAACACTAACTGACACTGATACCAATTTTTTTTTTTAATCCTGACCATTGTCCCTGACCTTGACCCTGACCTTGACCCAAACACTTACCCTGGCACTGAACTAGATCAAACCTTAATCTAGGTATTTTTTCTTTCTTTTTTTTCTTTTTTAATATTTCTTTTTTTAATATTTATTTATTTATCTTTTTTTTTTTTTTTTTTCTTTTTACAAACATTTTTGTTTTCTCTCTTCCAGGAGTTAGAGAGATACAACGTATGATATAATGTATATAATGATACAATGTATAATAGGATGTATATAATGATACAATGTATAATAGGATGTATATAATGATACAATGTATAATAGGATGTATATAATGATACAATGTATAATAGGATGTATATAATGATACAATGTATAATAGGATGTATATAATGATACAATGTATAATGGAATGTATATAATGATACAATGTATCTCTCTCCTCCATTCATAGAGAGAAAAAAAAACAAGGGGGCCGGGCTGTACAGTGACTGATCGCTGTGACAGCCAATCAGAGGCTATCACAGCGATCATGTGACCCGGAATCGGGAGCCCTGAGTCCTGATTGTTAGAACGGGACCCGATGCTTTCAGTGACACCGCGGTCTTTGTGCTGGGAGTGCGCCGTGCGGCGTGCTTCCAGCAGAAAGACAGGTACTCAGATATGCGGCCCCACAGAAAAATGCCCAGTCCTGTGAGGCCGCATATTTGTGTTACGTCAGCGTTAAGAGGTTAATCCCTAACCAGTGGTGTATTTAGGTTTTGTGCTGCTCTAGGTAACACAAAAATTGGCGTGCGCCCCCCCCCTCCCCACACAGAGCCTGACATTGACCAAGAACACCCCTGCCCTCCACCTGAGCCTTCCACTGCCCCCCATACACCAGCCACCATCCCCCATGGTGAGAGAGACACTCACCTTCACAGCTGCGGACCAGGGGCGGACTGACCATCTGGAAACTCGGTCACTGCCCGAGGGCCCGGGGTCAGTAGGGGGCCCCATGAGATGCCCCTGGTACCTTTTTCATAGGCTTTTTTGATTTTGGCCAAGGACACAGGGGCCCCATTATCCCCTATTGCCCGGGGGCCCCATGAGTTGTCAGTCCGCCCCTGCTCCAGACATTCCCAGGAACGAGAGTCGGGCTCTGCATACACCGTCATGAAACAGGAGGAAACATTATAAAGAATACTAAGAGCTAGCCTTTACCACAACTTTATTACACGAGACACAAAAGGGCGCCAGCTAAGTGTACCATAAACAGTTTATTGGTGTAAAACAGCCAATTGTAGACTTGCGTGACAATAAGTACAAGTGAAGAAGTGAAAAAACAACCACTCTGGAGCGCGGAAGTGACATCACCTGTAGGGTGGGCCTGTTGCTATGGTAACGTGTTTCGGAGGTGGTGGTTCTTCACTTCCGGTATCCATGGACTCGGCTCTTCTGTAGTCCATCCACTGACTGCACACTGTCAGCCGCTTCGTGCGGTATTCCAGGTGGACGAATCCTAGCATCCTGTATTTGGCTGCAGATAAGCGATCCTGGAAGGGAAGAATCACCACTCCGAGACACTTTACCATAGCAACCGGAGTGCTTGTCTCCAGAGTGCTTGTCTCCAGAGTGCTTGTCTCCAGAGTGCCTGTCTCCAGAGTAGTCTCCAGAGTAGTTGTCTCCAGAGTAGTTGTCTCCAGAGTGCCTGTCTCCAGAGTGCCTGTCTCCAGAGTGCCTGTCTCCAGAGTAGTTGTCTCCAGAGTGCTCCTCTCCAGAGTGCTCCTCTCCAGAGTGCTCCTCTCCAGAGTAGTTGTCTCCAGAGTGCTCCTCTCCAGAGTGCTCCTCTCCAGAGTGCTCCTCTCCAGAGTAGTTGTCTCCAGAGTGCTCGTCTCCAGAGTGGTTGTTCTTCACTTCCTCACTTGTACTTATTGTCACTCTAGTCTGCAATTGGTTGTTTTCTACTAATAAACGTTTTATTTATGCTACACTTAGCTGGCACCCCCGTATTTCCCTCCCTTGTGCTTTCAGAGACCTGTTCCTGTCTGGGGCTGCCAGCGAGAGAGACAAATATACACTTTTATATACATGGGACTTTGTAGACTTTTTGAACTTTTTCATTTGAAGTCTTACCCATTTTAGGAACGCCCATTGTTTGTGTGGTTAGCAGTGGATAGTATACCCAGATCACTTGCAGTATATGATTGTTGTGCTATGAACTCTTCTATGTAGAAACCTTCCTAGCGGGACATCCTGTGTGGCTTGTGAAAGCTAAAACCATATACTCCGGGGCCAGCTCTGTAGTCTAGATCAGTGGTCTCCAAACTGCGGCCCGGGGGCCTGATGTGGCCCTTTGCTTGCCTTTATCTGGCCCTCGGGGCACTTTTCCTTCCACTGATACAAGACACTATTTCCTTCCTTCCACCAACAATGGGGCACAATTACTACTACGGACATCAAGAATGAGGAACTATTCCTCCCACTGACACCAATGATGGGGCACTATTCCTCCCACTGACACCATTGATGGGGCACTATTCCTCCCACTGACACCAATGATGGGGCACTATTCCTCCCACTGACACCAATGATGGGGCACTATTCCTCCCACTGACACCAATGATGGGGCACTATTCCTGCCACTGACACCAAGGATGGGGCACTATTCCTGCCACTGACACCAATGATGGGGCACTATTTCCCCCCACTAACACCAATGATGGGGCACTATTCCTCCCACTGATACCAATGATGGGGCACTATTCCTGCCACTGATACCAGTGATGGGGCACTATTCCTCCCACTGACACCAAGGATGGGGAACTATTTCCCCCCAATGACACCAACAATAGGACACTATTCCTCAAACTGACACCAATGATGGGGCACTATTCCTGCCACTGACACCAAGGATGGGGCACTATTCCTGCCACTGACACCAAGGATGGGGCACTATTCCTGCCACTGACACCAATGATGGGGCACTATTTCCCCCCACTAACACCAATGATGGGGCACTATTCCTCCCACTGATACCAATGATGGGGCACTATTCCTGCCACTGACACCAAGGATGGGGAACTATTTCCCCCCAATGACACCAACAATAGGACACTATTCCTCAAACTGACACCAATGATGGGGCACTATTCCTCCCACAGACACCAATGATGGGGCACTATTCCTCCCACTTACACCAAGGATGGGGCACTATTCCTGCCACTGACACCAAGGATGGGGCACTATTCCTCCCACTGACACAAGGATGGGGCACTATTCCTCCCACTGACACCAAGGATGGGGCACTCTTCCTCCCACTGATACCAATGATGGGGCACTATTCCTCCCACTGACACCAATGATGAGGCACTGTTCCTCCCACTGACACCAAGGATGGGGCACTATTCCTCCCCCTAATGCCAAAGATGTGTTGTTTACTCCCACTGATGCCGGGACAATTTCTACTCCCCATGGCCACACTCCGCCCCCCCAAAAGTCTGATGGACAGTAAACTGGCCCTATGTTTAGAAGGTGTGGAGACCCCTGCTCTAGATGATTCAACACTGGGTTTTATTCATTTCCAATGTTTGTGCTTTGACCACCTTAGCGGAGGAGGACAGCGTGTTTGACGAGTCTGATATCCACGATACGCCAACCGGGGCCGGAAATAAAGAATCGCAGACCTTCTTTGCCCGATTAAAGAGGATCGGCGGGAGCAAGATCGTGAAATACCAACCGGTGGAGATGAGTGCCCAGAGAAGTATGAATATTGCCTTTATCTTTCTGTTGGGATGTCTTTGGGGCCTACAAGTTAGAACTGGAATCTGGGGTTAACTTTTCGCCCATTGTACGGTTTGGATGAAGTTTGAATATTCTCCCTATGTTTTTTTTTTTATATTTATTTTTATTGAGTTTTGCATATGTAAACACATACAGCTTGACAATGAAATAACAAAAATAAACAAAAAAATAAAAAACAAAAAATAACAAAAAAACCCACAACAACCAGCAGCCTCGCAGGGCCGTTACCAGAGAGAGTAATAATTCCAACATAATTCCATTCCAAACAAGCCCCCTCCCCAACCAGGCTATCCCAACCGGCAAGACAATGGCAGTACGGGATATCAAAGCCACCGTGGGCCACACAAAGAAATAGGTGTCTATAACGTTCCTCCAGATGTAAATATTGGGCCCATAAAAGAGAATAATCATTAAACATTGTCTCTAACACCCGGTGTAATTGGCTCCAGCTTACGCGTTTCGTACACACGCATGTCTTCAACGCAGCCCATCAACTCTATCAAGCCGATCACCAGTTTCATGGTCATGTATGATGCACGTGCTTGGCAGGCATTGTCCTGTTGGGCGCATGCGCACCGCAGGCCCATCATTTCTACCAAGTCGATCACCAGTGTCATGGTCACATATGACGCAGGTGCTTGGCAGGCTTGTCCTGTTGGGCGCATGCGCACCTCAGGCCCATCAACTCTACCAAGCCAATCACCAGTGTCATGGTCACGTATGATGCAGGTGCTTGGCAGGCTTGTCCCGTTGGGCGCACGTGCACCACTGTCCCATCAACTCTACCAAGCCGATCAGCAGTGTCATGGTCACGTATGATGCAGGTGCTTGGCAGGCTTGTCCCGTTAGGCGCACGTGCACCACTGTCCCATCAACTCTACCAAGCCGATCACCAGTGTCATGGTCACGTATGATGCAGGTGCTTGGCAGGCTTGTCCCGTTAGGCGCATGCGCACCACTGGCCCATCAACTCTACCAAGCCGATCACCAGTGTCATGGTCACATATGATGCAGGTGCTTGGCAGGCTTGTCCCGTTAGGCACATGCGCACCACGGGCCCATCAACTCTACCAAGCCGATCACTGGTGTCATGGAAATATATGATGCAGGTGTCGGGCAGGCGTGTTCCTCTGTGCGTATGCGCCCCGGGACCTACTAGTCAACAGGTTTGCCGCCGGTATCATGGAGATGCATGATGCCGGCGCCGGATAGGCCAGTGGGCAGCCTAGGCAGAAGCTGAGTGTGTGATGGAGCCAGTGAGCTCCCGACAAAAAAAAGGAAAGAAGGAAAGCAAGGAGAATCCAGGTATATTGTTTAAAAAAATGTAAACCTAAAAAAACAGTGTGAAAAAGACGGGAAAGGAAATACAACCTTTTGAGCTAGAAGAAAAAAGAGAACAAATAAAGTTCAGAGCTGGATAAACAAAAAGGGGGAAAAAAAAGAGAAAATAGAAAAAGTAAATGTAAATGAACTCGAAAAAGGGGAAACTAGAACAGAGGCTGCAGAGCAAAAAAGATGGAAAAATTTGAAAATAAACAGAAAAATAAAAATATAAATGAAATAAAATGAAATAAAAGAATAAATAAAAAAGGGAAAACATTCAATAAAAATAAAATAAGTATAAATAAATTAGTGAAAATAAAAAAGGGGGGAAACAAACTGACACAGGCAAAGGTATTGAATGAAAGGTCCCTCAATAATGAGAGAGAGGAAAAAGGTAATGGTACAGATGTGATCTCAGTAATACAATGCGGCAATTCTTTCCAGAAATTCTGAACTACAGGACACTTCCAAAAGATGGGTCCAAAGGTGGACGGGGAGTTTGAGCAGCGCCAGCACTCCGCAGACACCTGCAGTTAGATTTGAGCCAGTTTAGAAGGAGCATAATAAATCCTGGGTACAAATCTGAAATCTATCTCAAGAGGATACCAGATGAGAAAATGGAGAGGTCCACATGTCGTCCCAGTCCTCTCCATTCAAATCTGGGACTTCCTCCGTTCATTTCACCTGGAAACGAGTCACTGAGGGAGAAGGAAATGGAAAAAGTTTTTTATAAGTTCTGACGTTCTTTTTTGTTTTGTTTTTAGTGGTATCTTCTCCCGATTTTGCGTTTACTGGTTTCCACCCATCCTTTCAGAAATATATTGATGGGTTGTTTGTTCATCAGCTGTAGGTCCAAGCAGGTGTTCCTCCATCACAAGCCATTTTAGGTTAATAAGATGCCTACTAGAGGCTTCCTTCAGTGTTCCTCATTGGGAGAACTAGAACAGAAGCCATCTTTCTTTATGAAAATTGTCCTTCGCAATGGTTTCCAGCTATAATTTTAGAAATGTATCAACGTGTTGACTTTCCTATGATTGTTCATTAGCTGTGGATCTAAGTGCAAGCTGTTTTTATCCGTTTTAAGCCAATTTCGGTTAAAGGATGTCTACTAGAGGCTACCTTTAGCGTTCTTCATTGGGATGATTGAAAAGGAAGCCATCTTTCTTCACGAAAATTGCCTTTCACAATGGTTTCCACCCATCATTTTAAGAACTGTATTGAACTGTTGACTTTGCCTATAGTATTTCTTCATTGGCTGTAGATCCCAGCGCAGGGTATTTTCTTCTGTTAGAAGTCATTTTAGGACAAAAAACATCCAAGTTCCCAGCATTCCCCCTTAAATCAGGGTCAGCAAAGTTCACCCTTACATGGCAAGGGGAAACTTTGCAGACTCTGAAGTAAAGAGAAACTCTGCGAACTCTGATGTAAGCGGGGCTCTGGAGACAAGAGAATCTCTTACATCAGAGTTCCCCTTTACACCAGAGTCTGCAGCATTCCCCTTTACATCAGGGTCCACTGTGTTCCTCTTTACATCAGGGTCTGCAGAGTTCCCTTTTACATCAGGGTCTGATGTACTCTAAAGGGGAACCTTGATGTTAAGGGGGCTATGGGAATGATGGGGACTTTGATGTAAGGGGGAGCTCTGTGGACTCTGATGTAAGGGGGAACTCTGTGGACTCTGATGTAAGAGGGGAACTCTGTGGACTCTGATGTAAGGTGGAACTCTGTGGACTCTGATGTAAGGGGGGACTCTGTGGACTCTGATGTAAGGGGGGAACTCTGTGAACTCTGATGTAAGGGGAAATTCTGTAAAGATCCCGGGATCATTGGGAAGGGCCCTTTGACGGTTATAGTTATGCCTTTTCCTCCAGGACATGTACAGTATTAATTGTTGGGGGGGGGGGGGTTTCATAATTGTTCATGCGTCCTGGAAGTCCATTTCTGCTAAATTGTCCATTTTATAGCAGAAAAGCAAAAGACATCTTCATTTCATAGGAGATGGAGGAGTCATGAAGGCTTCTTATTCTTCTGCTTTACTTCTAGGTGAGATTGAACTGGCTGAATACAGGGAATCTGGGGACAGCATTCTACGTTGCGTGAGAGAAGACACCAACCAGAAGAAAAGGTTACGGTCCCTAAAACAAAAGTCCCTGGACATTGGCAACACAGACTCTTTGTTGTTCACTCTTGACGAGCATCGCCGGAAGTCTTGCATTGACCGCTGTGACATCAGCCACTCCAATACCCAGAAAATGAACGACTACGGACGTTCGAGGCAGAACTCATCCTCAAAACCTGATAATGTAAACACCAATGAGAACATATCACAAAGAGAGAGCTGCCAGGAAGTCAGAAGACCCGTCATACCAGAGGTGAGGTTCAGCTGCATGGAGACATTTGAGGTCAAGGTGGACTCTCCAGGAAAACCACCTTCACCAAGAGAAGACTTGGACCTCATTGATTTGTCTTCGGATTCAACATCGGGGCCAGAGAAACAGTCCATTTTATCCACCTCCGACAGCGACTCTTTGGTCTTTGAGCCTCTGCCTCCCTTGAGAATTGTAGAAAGCGATGATGAGGAGTTCCAGCTCCTGAACAGTGAGACTATAGCAATCTCAGCTTCTTCAACTCCCATCAGTGCCTCAGTACTTAGCCTTAGCATGATGCCCCTGGTACAAGTAAGTGTAGAAGACTGTTCTAAAACCTTTACTGTCAGGGATTTCAGCTATAATCCTTCTTTGGAAGCCGATGATTTCCCTTCCCGAGCTCTACAAGATCAAAAAGACTTTGAAGAGTTGGAGAAGCCAGGAGACTCTCAGGAGGCCTCCAGTGGGAGCCCGCTGACTCTTAAGCAGAAGCGAGACCAGCTGCGCAAGTCCTGCGCACTCACCGGCATGTCGGTGGATGACAGCTTTGAGGACGCCACAGAGGACGCCGTGGAGGAAGCCAATTCCCCCGTAAAAAGCGTTCACCTGAATTTGCCAGAAGAAGGCGAAAACCAGATAGAGAGCGATAAGCCGGATGCTAGCGCAGAATCTGACCCGGAGCAGAATGCTGAGCAGAAGGAAGAAACAGAAGAATCTGAGTTTAAGATACAAATTGTCCCCAGGCAGAGAAAGCAAAGAAAGATCGCGGTCAGCGCAATACAGAGGGAATACCTGGACATAACGTTCAACATCCTGGACAAGCTGGGAGAACAGAAAGACGCAGGTGAGCTCCAATCTGACTTTAATTTGAATTTTGAGAATGAGATGTTACAGAATTCAGCTTCTACAGAAGGGAAACGCATATAAGCCGTTTATTTCTTTTACTCGTTGTGGAGGCCTGTGCTTCCGAGAATGTGAGGCCTACATGGACCTCACAAAGGCTCTGCTACTTCATACGAGCAAACATTTTTCAGGAAGGTTGCTTCCCTCAAGCTTGCTATGTATGCCGATATGTGGGTGCAGGCAGGATGGAGCTCGTCCATGCTGCCCTTGTGAACTTGACTGCAAAAGACAGCCACACCCAGCGGTGCATTTGGGTTTTGTGCTACCCTAGGCAACACAAAAAGTCCAGCAGAGAAAGAGAGAGACTCACCATTACAGCTCTCCAGAAAGAAAGCCATATTAGATGTCTTCATTCCCACCGACAGCCCTCTGCCCCATCAGTGCCGCTTGTATCACTCACCCGGCTCACTCCTCTCTTCCCCCTGCTGTCCAGCCCCGGTGCCCCTCGGAGCCTCCTCATGCACAGCGCCATTCACTCCCGGTTACCGGCACGACGTCACCACACAGGAACCGGTGGCTGAAGGCAGAGCACAGGGCAGGCAGGACATTCAGTGTTCCTTCTTTCGTCACCCCCCGAAAATATGCCGCCCAAGGCAAACGCCTTGTTTGCCTTGCAGTAAATACGCCCCTGGCGGCACCCCAGTGGCTTTAGAGATTCAATAAAACAACATGCACAACCCCCCCCCCCCAATACTACAGACCTCTGCATTCTGTGTTGCTTACTCCTTACCCCTGCACTCTGGTTTACTTCTTTCAGAAGTCTGGGTTACTTTCTCCTTACTTCTGAGATCTTCATTACTTACTATTGGCCAATAGACTGTACTTTACTTACTACTGACCCCCCTACTCTGCATTACCTAGTGCTGACCCCTGCACTCTTTGTTACCTACTACTGACCCCTGCACTCTTCGTTGCCTACTACTGACCCCTGCACTCTTCGTTACATACTACTGACCCCTGCACTCTTCGTTGCCTACTACTGACCCCTGCACTCTTCGTTGCCTACTACTGACCCCTGCACTCTTTGTTAAATACTACTGACCCTTGCACTCTATGCTACTTCTGATCCCTGCACTCTCTCCGTTACTAATGACCTAAAAACTCTGTGCTACCTAGCTCTGACCCCTGTATTATTTCTGGCTTACTTCCTACTCCTGCACTCTTTTCTTAACCTATATTCTGAACTCTTCGTTACTACTGACCACTCGGACCCTGCATTACGTACTACTGATTCCTGCTCTCTGCTTTACAAACTTCTGACCCCTGCACTCTGCATTACATACTACTGCCACCCTCCACAGTCTGCATTACAAACTACTTGCCCTTTCACTCCGTGTTACATACTGCTGACCCCTGCATGCTGTATGACATAGTCTGCATTACAAACTACTGGCCCTTTCACTCTGTGTTACATACTGCTGACCCCTGCATTCTGTATGACATAGTCTGCATTACATACTACTGGCCCTTTCACTCTGTGTTACATACTACTGACCCCTGCATTCTGTATGACATAGTCTGCATTACAAACTACTGGCCCTTTCACTCTGTGTTACATACTGCTGACCCCTGCATTCTGTATGACATAGTCTGCATTACAAACTACTGGCCCTTTCACTCCGTGTTACATACTGCTGACCCCTGCATGCTGTATGACATAGTCTGCATAACAAACTGCTGGCCCTTTTACTCCGTTGTACGTACTATTGACCCCTGCATGTTGTATGACATAGTCTGCATTATAAGCTACAGGCCCTTTAATTCCGTGTTACATACTGCTGACCCCTGCATGCTGTATGACGTAGTCTGCATTACAAACTACTGGCCCTTTCACTCCGTGTTACATACTGCTGACCCCTGCATGCTGTATGACCTAGTCTGCATTACAAACTACTGGCCCTTTCACTCCGTGTTACATACTGCTGACCCCTGCATGCTGTATGACATAGTCTGCATTACAAACTACTGGCCCTTTCACTCCGTGTTACATACTGCTGACCCCTGCATGCTGTATGACATAGTCTGCATTACAAAGTACAGGCCCTTTCACTCTGTGTTACATACTGCTGACCCCTGCATGCTGTATGACATAGTCTGCATTACAAAGTACAGGCCCTTTCACTCCGTGTTACATACTGCTGACCCCTGCACTCTGTGTTACATACTAATGACCTCTAAACTCTTATTTACTCCAGAACTCTGTGCTACTTACCCCTGCACTCTTTAACCACTTCAGTACGGGGCACTTTCACCCCCTGCCTGCCCAGGCCAATTTTCACCTTTCATTGCTGTTGCACTTTGACAATTACGCGGTCATGCAACGCTGTACCTATATGAAATTTGTATCATTGTTTTGAGACAGACGGAGCTTTCTTTTAGTGATATTTAATCACCACTCAGGTTTTTATTTTTTGCTTAACAAACAAAAAAAAGACCCAAAATTTTGAATGATGGGCACTAATAGATGGCACTGATGGGCACTGATGGGCACTGATGGGTCTGCACTGATATCCCTGATTATCAGTGTAAGTGTCCCCTGTCAGAATTGTCTGTTACTAGAAAGGACTGCCGATAACCGGCAAGTCTGTTTACTATGTGATCAGCTGTGATTAGACACATCTGATCACATGGTAAAAGGCTACTCTAATTGGCCCTTTACCATGATCTGTGACCAAAGGACACAGCAATCACATTGCATGCCGGACACGAGCCCCAAGGGGTGCGTGGGGTGGGGGGGCATGGTTCTAGGAGGAAATCTACGGTATATACCCCCCCCCCCAGAACTGGCACTTTTTGCTATGGCACGGTTGGGAAGAGGTGAAACCTCCTCACTATTTAAAGAGGAACTGCCGGCAAAGCTTCCTAATTTGAAAAATAAAACTTTATGCTTTAAAAATAACAAAGATCCTGTTTAGGAAGTTTTTTTTTTTTTAGTAATCTGCTATTTTCAGGTAAAAAAAATCCACCTTTTTTTCTTACCTTTTCCTGTATGCAGCCATTTTAACTGTGGGCAAATGAAGCCCTGGCCGCTCTATTCCGGGTATATGATCCGCTGCTTCCCCCCGCAAGCCCTGCAGTATCCCACGCACGCGCGATAAACCCTTTTATGGTCACAGTTGCACACTGAGCTCATCACTGTGCTGCTTCTCCTTTAACTGTCCAGTCACAGGCTGGGGGTGGGGCAAGACCTGTGCCTGCTGTTTCCTGCAGCAGAACAAAAACAGGTCTCCTGTCCTGTCAGACAGGGCTGTGCTGTGTAAATCTCAGGACTGGATGGACAGAAATTCCTATCCGTCGGTCAAGTAAAACCGCTTTGCTGTAATCACTTTCATGCGTTAATTTAGCATTTCGTTGGAAGTTTAACTTGAACGGAATATTTTAATCTTTGTTGGCAGAATCTGAGTCTAAAGCGCTATCCATCCTAGAGATGCCCAGAGAATCGTCTTCTGCACCGACCCTGGAGGCCGGGATTCCTGAGCCCAGTAGTCGCTCTTCTCTTGCAAGTAAGTTACATCCATTTATATTCTGTGGTTATTAACATTTCCGAATGTCGACTATTGGAGATCTGAATGTCTGTTTGTAGTGTTGTCGCCTTAGCAGGATCGAAGAATTCGTACAACAATGTGCCTGGAGTTTAAAGCAAGTACTTTTATTTGTGGAAAATGTGAGCATACTGCGCCTAATGCATAATAAATGCCGGCATCATAAATGGTGATTCTGAGATGACCCTTGGGGTATATAGAGTATACAAAAAGATGGCAACCACCCCAATTTATAACTAGCCAATGCAGTACGGCGCACAAGGAAGAGTATCTAGAATAACGTCAGTATAATGATTACAATGTATCTAGAACCAATACCTTTTTGCTTTAGTTGTGGATGGAGCAGGGAAGGGCTAAAGCCCCCACCAGGCTGTGTATAGTAACGCTACCCTGGCAGGATGGAATGATTCCTACTGTAATGTGCTTGGAATTTAAAGCGGGTAGATTTTATTTATTGGTGTCTGTGTCCCACTGGGGGGAGTCCCTTCCTTTCCCTTCCCTTCTCTTCTCTTCCCTTCCCTTCCCCTCCCCTTCCCTCCCCTCCCTTCCCTTCTCTTTCCTTCTCCCCTTCCTTACTCTACTCTTCCCTTCTCTACTCTACTCTTCCTTTCCCTTCTCTACTCTACCCTTCCCTTCCCTTCTCTCCCCTTCTCTTCCCTTCTATTCCATTCCTTTCCCTTCCCCTCCTCTCCTCTCTCCTCCCTACTCTACTCTTCCCTTCTCTACTCTTCCTTTCCCTTCTCTACTCTACTCTACCCTTCCCTTCTCTACTCTACTCTACTCTTCCCTTCTCTACTCTATTCTTCCTTTCCCTTCTCTACTCTACTCTACCGTTCCCTTCCCTTCTCTCCCCTTCTCTTCCCTTCTCTTCCATTCCTTTCCCTTCCCCTCCTCTCCTCTCTCCTCCCTACTCTACTCTTCCCTTCTCTACTCTACTCTTCCTTTCCTACTCTACTCTACTCTACTCTTCCCTTCTCTACTCTACTCTTCCTTTCCCTTCTCTACTCTACTCTACCCTTCCCTTCTCTCCCCTTCTCTTCCCTTCTCTTCCATTCCTTTCCCTTCCCCTCCTCTCTCCTCCCTCCTCTTCTCTTCTCTTCCCTTCCCTTCTCTTCTCTTCCTTTCCCTTCCCTACCCTACCCTACCCTTCCCTACTCTACTCTACTCTTCCCTACCCTACTCTACTCTACTCTACTCTACCCTTCCCTTCTAAACTCTACTCTACCCTTCCCTTCCCTACCCTACCCTACTCTACTCTTCCTTTCCCTTCTATTCTCTTCTCTTCCATTCCCTTCCCCTCCTCTCTCCTCCCTCCTCTTCCATTCCCTTCTCTTCCCTTCCATTCCCTTCCCTTCCCTTCTCTTCTCTTCCCTTCTCTTCTCTTCCCTTCTCTACTCTACTCTACCCTTCCCTTCCCTTCTCTTCCATTCCTTTCCCTTCCCCTCCTCTTCTCTTCCCTTCCCTACTCTACTCTACTCTACTCTTCCCTACCCTACTCTACTCTACTCTACCCTTCCCTTCTAAACTCTACTCTACCCTTCCCTTCTCTACCCTACTCTACTCTTCCTTTCCCTTCTCTCCCCTTCTCTTCTCTTCTCTTCCATTCCTTTCCCTTCCCCTCCTCTCCTCCCTCCTCTTCCATTCCCTTCTCTTCCCTTCTCTTCTCTTCTCTTCTCTTCCCTTCTCTTCCCTTCTCTTCCCTTCTCTTCTCTTCCCTTCTCTTCCCTTCTCTTCCCTTCCCTACTCTACTCTACTCTACTCTACTCTACTCTATACTCTACTCTTATACTCTACTCTTATACTCTACTCTTCTCTTCACCCCTTCCCTTCTCTACTTTACTCTACTCTACTCTTCCCTTCTCTTCTCTTCCATTCCTTTCCCTTCCCCTCCTCTCCTCCCTCCTCTTCCATTGCCTTCTCTTCCCTTCTCTTCTCTTCCCTTCCCTACTCTACTCTACTCTACCCTACCCTTCTCTTCTCTTCCCCCCTTCCCTTCCCTTCTCTACTCTTCCCTTCTCTTCTCTTCTCTTTTTTTCTCTTCTCTTTCCTTCCCTTCCTCTCTCCACTTTCATACTCTTCCCTTGCATTCCCTTCCCTTCCTCTCTCCTCTCCTCTCCCCTACTCTTCCCTTGCATTCCCTTCTCTTTCCTTCTCTTCTCTTCACCCTCACCACTCTTTCTGCTAACAAATCCAAAATTTAGTGTTTTCCGTTCCTTTTTTTTTTTTTTGACATTCGGTGTGGGTGTGTTTTAGGGATATGGGGTTGTGATTGGTCAATATGGACTATTTAAACCTGTTGGCAATGTTATCACTATTGCCATAATAAAAGAGGTCTTTTTGTGGCCCTGAAATGTCACATCAAACGTTTGCAGCAATACGTTTCCCCGTGTTTTGCATACCCTTGTTGCGCCACCACTTTATTCTGCTTTGATGGCAGTTTGAGTTTACGGCACCAACCGGTGTTCTGCCATTGCAGCACCCATGCAGCTGGATTGTTCGGGCTCCTCCAATCACTTCCTGTATCGGTGACAGTGGGCGCAGGACAAATGTGGAGGGGGGGGGGGGGGGGGTTGGACCTTCGTAGGGGCACAGCTAAAAAAAAAATTATATATATATAGTATATGAGGTGGTATCAAACTTTTCGAGAATAGTTTTGTAACCCACCAACAGATGGTAGCACAAGGCTGCACACACAGCCACAGGAAGCACTGACCTTCAAAAGTTGTGCGCCAAAAGACATCGTCCTGTGTATATCGGGAGCTGTGCAACTGGTGCTATTCTGAATGCTCATTAACAACAAACGTGAAATTCTTCGTGAAACCGGGCAAATTGTTGGATCTCCACGATGTTGTCAAAATGGCGACCTTTGAGCTGGATCTTCATCTTCAGGAAGAGGGCATTTTTGGGGGTTGAGCTCGCTGAAGGTCTTCCTGATCTCCCCTTTTCTAGTGATGTTCTTCCGCTCTTGAAGCGCGCGTGCCGCTCAGAACACCACGAACGACTCATTGCAGCATCACCGTAAACTGGGCGAATCGTGTCAAAATTCTCTGCGGCAGATTTGCCCGGTCTCACGCAGAATTTCACGTTTGCTCTTTGTTCTAACTTGCCGTCCATGATGAAATAGCCGACGTGATAATGCATGTGGTCAGAATAGCACCAGTTGCACAGCTCCCGATGTACACAGGACCATGTCTTTTGGCGTACTGACTTATGCAGGTCGGTGCTCCCTGTGATGGTGCGTGCAGCCTCGTGCTGCCATCTGTTGGCGTATTCCAAAACTAGTCTCAAAAACTTTTATATATGCAGAGGGTCTAACTCTACCCCACTCTATCCAAAACTAGAATGAAACATTTAGACTTTACATATACTTTGAATTAATGAATGCTTTGTATGAGGAGGAAAGAAATCAGTCAGGACAGAAAGTGCCTCGTTATAGTGAAAACTGGTAATCTGTAGGGTAGCATGACTGCTTTGCTGTGCGCATGATTTAATCTGTAATGTAGCCAAACGTTCTTTAAGGAGTTTTTTTTTTTTTGTGCCAGTTGAGCACATGATGTCCCGTAATTTTTCTAAGAGATTAATGCCCGTATCATCAACTTCGTTTAGTGGTCGATATGCGGTATAGTTTTCTGAAATATTTCAGTGAGAAAAACTGTACTGCACTTTTGGCCACTAGACGGAGCTGATGATTTAGACCTTCATTTCATAGAAAGAAATAGGGCGACTTTCACATCCCAGTGTGTCCCTGGGACAGGAAGTGAAGGAATCGTTCCCCAACGGGACATGCATGGCAGAACAACTGACAGAAGATTAACCTTTCCTAAATGTAACCAACAAATATAAAATCTGGAAAGAAAAGTTATCTATCTATCTATCTATCTATCTATCTATCTATCTATCTATCTATCTATCTATCTATCTATTGTCTATCTATTATCTATCTATCTATCTATCTATTGTCTATCTATCTATCTATTATCTATCTATCTATCTATTATCTATCTATCTATCTATCTATCTATCTATCTATCTATCTATCTATTATCTATCTATCTATTATCTATCTATCTATTATCTATCTATCTATCTATCTATTATCTATCTATCTATCTATTATCTATCTATCTATCTATCTATCTATCTATCTATCTATCTATTATCTATCTATCTATCTATCTATCTATCTATCTATTATCTATCTATCTATCTATTATCTATCTATCTATTATCTATCTATCTATCTATCTATCTATCTATCTATTATCTATCTATCTATTATCTATCTATCTATCTATCTATCTATCTATCTATCTATCTATCTATTATCTATCTATCTATCTATCTATCTATCTATCTATCTATTATCTATCTATCTATCTATCTATCTATCTATCTATCTATCTATCTATCATCTATTATCTATCTATCTATTATCTATCTATCTATCTATCTATCTATCTATCTATCTATTATCTATCTATCTATTATCTATCTATCTATCTATCTATCTATCTATCTATCTATTATCTATCTATCTATCTATCTATCTATCTATCTATCTATCTATTATCTATCTATCTATCTATCTATCTATTATCTATCTATCTATCTATCTATTATCTATCTATCTATCTATCTATCTATCTATTATCTATCTATCTATCTATCTATCTATCTATCTATCTATTATCTATCTATCTATCTATCTATCTATCTATCTATCTATCTATTATCTATCTATCTATCTATCTATCTATTATCTATCTATCTATCTATTATCTATTATCTATCTATCTATCTATCTATCTATCTATCTATCTATCTATCTATCATCTATCATCTATTATCTATCTATCTATTATCTATCTATCTATTTATCTATCTATCTATCTATCTATCTATCTATCTATCTATCTATCTATCTATTATCTATCTATTATCTATCTATCTATCTATTATCTATCTATCTATTATCTATCTATCTATCTATCTATCTATCTATCTATTATCTATCTATCTATTATCTATCTATTATCTATCTATCTATCTATCTATCTATCTATTATCTATCTATCTATCTATCTATCTATCTATCTATTATCTATCTATTATCTATCTATCTATCTATCTATCTATCTATTATCTATCTATCTATCTATTATCTATCTATCTATCTATTATCTATCTATTATCTATCTATTATCTATCTATCTATCTATTATCTATCTATCTATCTATCTATCTATCTATTATCTATCTATCTATTATCTATCTATCTATCTATCTATTATCTATCTATCTATTATCTATCTATCTATCTATCTATCTATCTATCTATCTATTATCTATCTATCTATTATCTATCTATCTATCTATCTATCTATCTATCTATCTATTATCTATCTATCTATCTATCTATCTATCTATTATCTATCTATCTATCTATCTATCTATTATCTATCTA
>NW_028319359.1:105000-182500 GCF_062004578.1 Staurois parvus
CATAGCAGAGGGTGAGGTACTCCAGCGCCAGGCAATCCCAACATAGGGGTCTTTTGAGTCCTATATGATTCTGCTATGAGTCCTCCTTTAAAATATGTGGGGTATAATTGTAAAAGAATCATATAGGACTCAAAAGACCCCTATGTTGGGAATGCCTGGCGCTGGAGTACCTCACCCTCTGCTATGTGAGTCCTCCTTTACATTTATACCCCACATATTTTCATGTATGTGCCCCATTGGTGGGTTTTTAACTGAACTTATGCTATTGTTACCTTTTTTGGTATTATTTGTGAGGTTTTTTTTACTCCATAGATGCACTGCAAGCCCCTGAGGAAGCGACCCCTGTCGTGAAACATGCTGGGCCAAATGTAACAGCGGAACCCCCCCATATCTGGTGAAAGTGGACCATTTCATCTCCACCTAGGGTCCATATGAGGAATTTGGAACTTAACTCCGGGGGAAAGGCACTGAAGTCTATGTGCATTTTTAAATTTATTTATTTATTTCAGGTACTTATATAGCGCCGTCAATTTACGCCGCACTTTACATATATATTGTACATTCACATCAGTCCCCGCCCCCAATCGGCGTACAATCTAAGGTCTCTAGCTCACATTCATACATACAACTACTAGGAAACAAACACATATCTAAGAAAAACCAGCGCTAGATCTATATAGTGGAGCAGCTTAGCATAAAAGGGTAAAACCTCAAAAAACCTCTTAGGATGACATCAATATATAAAACAAGCATGCAGCGCTCCTATATGATATAAAACAAACAAAATACCAAACGCATGTATATTACTTCGAATTTGAGAAATATGCTTATATATGTGCAAAATGGTGCATAACGCACATGGCTATATATCGCCGAGCATGCATAAGTTCATGAGTGGATTTCCCAAGTTCAAACGTGAGGATGAGTGACAGTCTGTTTGTAGCAAACTTCAATATATTCGTGACATCAAATGGTGAAGAAAAGAGAATAATACGCACTAACCAGATAGCGCTATATAAACGCATGTAGATGATGAGATCATCTAGGTGTGAGCATCTGGACCCAGGTGTTCTGATTATGGCAACATCTATCGCAGCATTACAGTAGGATTTCCAAATGGCAGGGGTATGATTGAAGACCACCGGAGGGAGCCAGCAACCAGGATCACTTCAGACCAGGTATCCCAAAGCATATAGTATGTTCGCCGACCACCAGGGGGAAAAAGAGCTCAGGAGAGTATCCAATAGTTTCCTTGGGGAAAATTGGCTCAAGCGAAAATGAGCCAGAGGACAAAAATATCTAAGTGCAGCATTACTTTATTTAGAATTTGCAGTAAAATGATAAAATATAACTCACATAATATGCAAAAAAGGGGCCCATTGGCCAGACAAGAAGAGGTCCACGTGGATAGAAAGTCACTGAGGGCAGCTATCTGACATGTTTCGTGCCACGCACGTTCTCAAAGAAAGCTGGGTCCAGATGCTCACACCTAGATGATCTCATCATCTACATGCGTTTATATAGTGCTATCTGGTTAGTGCGTATTATTCTCTTTTCTTCACCATTTGATGTCACGAATATATTGAAGTTTGCTACAAACAGACTGTCACTCATCCTCACGTTTGAACTTGGGAAATCCACTCATGAACTTATCCATGCTTGGCGATATATAGCTATGTGCGTTATGCACCATTTTGCACATATATAAGCATATTTCTCAAATTCGAAGTAATATACATGCGTTTGGTATTTTGTTTGTTTTATATCATATAGGAGCGCTGCATGCTTGTTTTATATATTGATACAACTACTAGGGCCAATTTAGACTGGAGCCAATTAACCTACCGGCATGTCTTTGGAGTGTCAGAGGAAACCCACGCAGGCACAGGGAGAACATGCAAACTCCAGGCAGGTGGTGCCGTGGTTGGGATTCGACCGATGACCCAAGTACTGCCAGACGAAAGTGCTCAAATCACTGATAAATTTTAGATAAACAATATGAATAATGAAATACATGGTTTTATATATTGTGGTGCTGACTTGATGTGCCTAGAAAGTCCTTAAGTGCTGCTATTGGATATTGTGGTACTGAGTTGATGCGCCTAGAAAGTCCGTAAGTGCTGCCAATGGATATTGTGGTACTGAGTTGATGTGCCTAGAAAGTCCGTAAGTGCTGCCATTGGATATTGTGGTACTGAGTTGATGCGCCTAGAAAGTCCGTAAGTGCTGCCATTGGATATTGTGGTACTGAGTTGATGTGCCTAGAAAGTCCATAAGTGCTGCCATTGGATATTGTGGTACTGAGTTGATGTGCCTAGAAAGTCCGTAAGTGCTGCCATTGGATATTGTGGTACTGAGTTGATGTGCCTAGAAAGTCCGTAAGTGCTGCCATTGGATATTGTGGTACTGAGTTGATGCGCCTAGAAAATCTGTAAGTGCTGCCAATGGATATTGTGGTACTGAGTTGATGCGCCTAGAAAGTCCGTAAGTGGCCATTGGATATTGTGGTACTGAGTTGATGTGCCTAGAAAGTCCGTAAGTGGCCATTGGATATTGTGGTACTGAGTTGATGCGCCTAGAAAATCTGTAAGTGCTGCCATTGGATATTGTGGTACTGGGTTGATGTGCCTAGAAAGTCCGTAACTGCTGCCAATGGATATTGTGGTACTGAGTTGATGCGCCTAGAAAGTCCGTAAGTGGCCATTGGATATTGTGGTACTGAGTTGATGCACCTAGAAAGTCCGTAAGTGGCCATTGGATATTGTGGTACTGAGTTGATGTGCCTAGAAAGTCCGTAAGTGGCCATTGGATATTGTGGTACTGAGTTGATGTGCCTAGAAAGTCCATAAGTGGCCATTGGATATTGTGGTACTGAGTTGATGCGCCTAGAAAATCTGTAAGTGCTGCCATTGGATATTGTGGTACTGGGTTGATGTGCCTAGAAAGTCCGTAAGTGCTGCCAATGGATATTGTGGTACTGAGTTGATGCGCCTAGAAAGTCCGTAAGTGCTGCCATTGGATATTGTGGTACTGAGTTGATGTGCCTAGAAAGTCCATAAGTGCTGCCATTGGATATTGTGGTACTGAGTTGATGTGCCTAGAAAGTCCGTAAGTGCTGCCATTGGATATTGTGGTACTGAGTTGATGTGCCTAGAAAGTCCGTAAGTGCTGCCATTGGATATTGTGGTACTGAGTTGATGCGCCTAGAAAATCTGTAAGTGCTGCCATTGGATATTGTGGTACTGAGTTGATGTGCCTAGAAAGTCCATAAGTGCTGCCATTGGATATTGTGGTACTGAGTTGATGTGCCTAGAAAGTCCGTAAGTGCTGCCATTGGATATTGTGGTACTGAGTTGATGTGCCTAGAAAGTCCGTAAGTGCTGCCATTGGATATTGTGGTACTGAGTTGATGTACCTAGAAAATCTGTAAGTGCTGCCAATGGATATTGTGGTACTGAGTTGATGTACCTAGAAAATCTGTAAGTGCTGCCATTGGATATTGTGGTACTGAGTTGATGTACCTAGAAAATCTGTAAGTGCTGCCAATGGATATTGTGGTACTGAGTTGATGTGCCTAGAAAGTCTGTAAGTGGCCAATGGATATTGTGGTACTCAGTTGATGTGCCTAGAAAGTCCGTAAGTGCTGCCATTGGATATTGTGGTATTGAGTTGATGTGCCTAGAAAGTCCATAAGTGCTGCCATTGGATTTGGATCTTTGAACTTGGGACGTGGCACCGCTATATCTATTTGGTATGACACCATGAGGGCAGCACAGTGTCTTAGTGGTTAGCACGTTTGCCTTGCAGTAAATGGGTCATGGGTTCGATTCCCGTCCATGGCGCCTCCTGCATGGAGTTTGCATGTTCTCCCTGTGCTTGCGTGGGTTTACTCCGGGTGCTCCGGTTTCCTCCCACTCTCCAAAGACATGCTGGTAGGTTAATTGGCTCCTGTCTAAAAAAATAAATTGTCCTAGTTTCATCCTGGCAGGATCTCCTGCATGGTGGGGGTTGGGGAAAGACATGGCAACCTACCCTGTAATAATAATTGCTAAGAGAATTCATGGAAAAAGTCGCTTACGCGTCCATGCAGTCGCCAAGGGTCGGATACGACTAAACGGTTAGATAGATAGAGATGACACCATGGTGTCATGGTATCTAATGGTATGACACATAAGCCACCCTATGGTCTCCAACTTCCTCTAATTCATTTGTTACCATCCACTCCAATCGCTTTGAGCGCCCACCAGTTAATGGTCAAGCGAGGAGTGCAGCTTCAGATATGGACTCTATTGAGTTCTAGACGTTGGGTATGTTCCTGACAATCCTTAGAACCGAAGAAGCCACTTGGATGGGCAATGAAGCATCTTCAACTCTACAGAACCAGTCCAGTTGGGTGTGAAGAACTCCTACTAGCTATACGGTACCATGACCTGGATCAATGAGAACCCTCATGGTGGAACCCCTCATTAGGTCGACTCTTCTACATAATACTGCAAAGCAATGGAAGGATCGTGGCATTGTGTTCCAGGCTGTGGAAAGACGCACAACCATATAAAAAGAAACGCCGTTGTATGCCGTAGAGAAGAAAAGCTGCTGCCCAGTAATATATTGCCGCTTTTATTTATGTCCACCAAGCACAATATAGACAGATGAAACGGGGTTCTCTGGGAGCGCTCGCAATGACGCAGCTCATGAAGAGGCAGCTGGAGCACCAATCCAGTGCACCCCACAATATCAGTACCTGGGATCCTGGTAGGTGGAGTCTCCCCTCTTCACCCACCCCTGAGCTTCAACCATCCCACCCACATAGCGAAGGGATAGAACCATCAGTCTTGGGGGAGGGCTCTCGCAAACATCGTGCTGGTATAGTTTTTTTACATTCGCGTTCTACATAAGGTTTTGTGAAACATTTGTGTTTGGTTTTTTTTGTTTTTTTTTTTCTCAGGAGAGAAAAAAATTTCTGAAACTAAATGAGAAATCCAATCCAGACATTTCCAAACAAACGATTCTAAGATTACATTTACTGAATGTGTCTTTATTAGGAAGCGCCAACAAATATTAATGATGAAATAAAATCCATCTGCTGGCTGTTGAGATTGGAAGAGAACGGTCTGCAGGAGAGTCATCTATAGCACGGGTCTCCAAATTGGGATGATTTACTGCCAGACCTTAGAGGAGCTGGATTGTGGCCATTGGGTGTCCTGGTGTCAGTGGGAGAAATAGCGCCCCATCATTGGTGTCCATGGGAGGAATAGCGCCCCATCATTGGTGTCCATGGGAGGAATAGCGCCCCATCATTGGTGTCAGTGGGAGGAATAGCGCCCCATCATTGGTGTCCATGGGAGGAATAGCGCCCCATCATTGGTGTCAGTGGGAGGAATAGCGCCCCATCATTGGTGTCAGTGGGAGGAATAGTGCCCCATCATTGGTGTCAGTGGGAGGAATAGTGTCTTATCGCTGGTGTCAGTGGGAGGAATAGTGCCCCGTCATTGGTGTCAGTGGGAGGAATAGTGCCCCGTCATTGGTGTCAGTGGGAGGAATAGTGCCCCATCATTGGTGTCAGTGGGAGGAATAGTGCCCCATCATTGGTGTCCGTGGGAGGAATAGCGCCCCATCATTGGTGTCAGTGGGAGGAATAGTGTCCCATCATTGGTGTCAGTGGGAGGAATAGTGCCCCATCATTGGTATCAGTTGGAGGAATAGTGCCCCATCATTGGTGTCAGTGGGAGGAATAGTGCCCCATCATTGGTGTCAGTGGGAGGAATAGTGCCCCATCATTGGTGTCCGTGGGAGGAATAGTGCCCCATCATTGGTGTCCATGGGAGGAATAGCGCCCCATCATTGGTGTCCATGGGAGGAATAGCGCCCCATCGTTGGTGTCAGTGGGAGGAATAGTGCCCCATCATTGGTGTCCGTGGGAGGAATAGCGCCCCATCATTGGTATCAGTGGGAGGAATAGTGCCCCATCGTTGGTGTCAGTGGGAGGAATAGTGCCCCATCATTGGTGTCAGTGGGAGGAATAGTGCTCCATCATTGGTGTCAGTGGGAGGAACAGTGCCCCATCATTGGTGTCAGTGGGAGGAATAGTGCTCCATCATTGGTGTCAGTGGGAGGAATAGTGCTCCATCATTGGTGTCAGTGGGAGGAACAGTGCCCCATCATTGGTGTCAGTGGGAGGAATAGTGCTCCATCATTGGTGTCAGTGGGGGGAATAGTGCCCCATCATTGGTGTCCGTGGGAGGAATAGCGCCCCATCATTGGTGTCATTGGAGGAATAGCGCCCCATCATTGGTGTCCGTGGGAGGAATAGTGCCCCATCATTGGTGTCCGTGGGAGGAATAGTGCCCCATCATTGGTGTCAGTGGGAGGAATAGTGCCCCATCATTGGTGTCAGTGGGAGGAATAGTGTCCCATCATTGGTATCAGTGGGAGGAATAGTGCCCCATCATTGGTGTCAGTGGGAGGAATAGTGTCCCATCGCTGGTGTCAGTGGGAGGAATAGTGCCCCGTCATTGGTGTCAGTGGGAGGAATAGTGCCCCGTCATTAGTGTCAGTGGGAGGAATAGTGCCCCATCATTGGTATCAGTGGGAGGAATGGTGCCCCATCATTGGTGTCAGTGAGAGGAATAGTGCCCCATCATTGGTGTCAGTGGGAGGAATAGTGCCCTATCATTGGTGTCAGTGGGAGGAATAGTGCCCCATCATTGGTGTCAGTGGGAGGAATAGTGTCCCATCATTGGTGTCAGTGGGAGGAATAGTGTCCCATCATTGGTGTCAGTGGGAGGAATAGTGTCCCATCATTAGTGTCAGTGGGAGGAATAGTGTCCCATCATTGGTGTCAGTGGGAGGAATAGTGTCCCATCATTGGTGTCAGTGGGAGGAATAGTGCCCCAAGGGCTGGATAAAGGCAAGCACATGGCTGCATCTGGCCCCTGGGCCACAGTTTGGAGACCCCTGATCTATAGGATCCAATTACATCCTCTGCAGTACTGTGCTCTTCCCACAAATCACTTTCAGACAATAGTAACCCTTCATTCACACGAAGTATTCATTACTGAACGTTGTTTTGACTGGAGAGCTCATTAGACTCAGATCATTGTGTGATTTTGCTCTGTTTTTGGAAAGTCTTCAACATTTTAAGTGGTTAATATTCGTCTTTTTTTCATTTAGATGACCCCAAAGCTGCGCATGAAGTCTTAGGAAGCATTTCAGAGGTGTCAATGGGCAGGACGAGTATTCCGTATATTCAGATTGGTGGGTGAAATGATGATATTATTAATATGACTTATTGTACGAGTCTCTTTAGTGGTACATTCTTGAGGTTCTGTACCAAAGGTTCTGGTATCGTCTGAACCTGAGGGTGTGCAGGGGGAGGGGAACACTTTGTCATGCCTTCAGCAGGTGTATAAGTGGGACTTTTAGGTGGTTTCGCTCCTCAGTGCCACCCAAAAACACATCAATTCCTTGTGGACTGACCCTTTAACTATATATCCTGGAAAGGTTCGTCTTGTTCACTCCAGCCTCTGGTGATGAGCGATCTCTGCACCCCAGAACACCCCGAGATCTCTAAGCACTTGGAATTCACAGAACACCTAAAATGATAAATTCTCCCATGACAGCAGATCACATGACACCATTCCGCTCACACTATTGGATCAGAATGTTCGCACTGTTCAGTCCGGGATCTAACATCAACCAACTGTCACAATGTTTCTTTTTGTATCTTTTAAGGGGCAACAAAGTCCAGCCTACTCTCGGCTCCCAGTATCGTCAGCATGTTTGTTCCCGCCCCCGAGGATTTTTCTGATGACCAGCCCACAATAATGTCTGATAAGTAGGTGTCCAGAGAACCCAGACGGGGATCATGACTTTCAGAATGGATGTAAATGTCTTCTGTATGCATGAACCCGATAGATAGATAGATAGATAGATAGATAGATAGATAGATAGATAATAGATAGATAATAGATAGATAGATAGATAGATAGATAGATAGATAGATAGATAGATAGATAATAGATAGATAGATAATAGATAGATAGATAGATAGATAGATAGATAGATAATAGATAGATAGATAGATAATAGATAGATAGATAGATAATAGATAGATAGATAGATGATAGATAGATGATAGATAGATAGATAATAGATAGATAGATAGATAGATAGATAGATAGATAGATAGATAGATAGATAATAGATAGATAGATAGATAATAGATAGATAGATAGATAGATAGATAGATAGATAGATAGATAGATAGATAGATAATAGATAGATAGATAGATAGATAATAGATAGATAGATAGATAGATAGATAATAGATAGATAGATAGATAGATAATAGATAGATAGATAATAGATAGATAGATAGATAGATAGATAGATAGATAGATAGATAATAGATAGATAGATAGATAGATAGATAATAGATAGATAGATAATAGATAGATAGATAGATAGATAATAGATAGATAATAGATAGATAGATAGATAGATAGATAGATAATAGATAGATAGATAGATAGATAGATGATAGATAATAGATAGATAGATAGATAGATAGATAATAGATAGATAGATAGATAGATAGATAGATAATAGATAGATAGATAGATAATAGATAGATAGATAATAGATAGATAGATAGATAGATAGATAGATAGATAGATAGATAGATAATAGATAGATAATAGATAGATAGATAGATAGATAGATAATAGATAGATAGATAATAGATAGATAATAGATAGATAGATAGATAGATAGATAGATAGATAGATAGATAGATAGATAATAGATAGATAGATAGATAATAGATAGATAGATAGATAATAGATAGATAATAGATAGATAATAGATAGATAATAGATAGATAGATAGATAGATAGATGATAGATAGATAGATAGATAGATAGATAGATAGATAGATAGATAGATAATAGATAGATAGATAGATAATAGAAGATAGATAGATAGATAGATAGATAATAGATAGATAGATAGATAATAGATAGATAGATAGATAGATAGATAGATAGATAGATAGATAATAGATAGATAGATAGATAGATAGATAGATAGATAGATAGATAGATAATAGATAGATAGATAGATAGATAATAGATAGATAGATAATAGATAGATAGATAGATAGATAGATAGATAGATAGATAGATAGATAATAGATAGATAGATAGATAGATAGATAATAGATAGATAATAGATAGATAGATAGATAGATAATAGATAGATAATAGATAGATAGATAGATAGATAGATAGATAGATAGATAGATAGATAATAGATAGATAGATAGATAGATGATAGATAATAGATAGATAGATAGATAGATAGATGATAGATAATAGATAGATAGATAGATAGATAGATAGATAGATAGATAGATAGATAGATAATAGATAATAGATAGATAGATAATAGATAATAGATAGATAGATAATAGATAATAGATAGATAGATAGATAGATAGATAGATGATAGATAATAGATAGATAATAGATAGATAGATAGATAATAGATAGATAGATGATAGATAATAGATAGATAGATAGATAGATAGATAATAGATAGATAGATAATAGATAGATAATAGATAGATAGATAGATAGATAGATAGATAGATAGATAGATAGATAGATAGATAGATAATAGATAGATAGATAGATAGATAATAGATAGATAGATAGATAATAGATAGATAGATAATAGATAGATAATAGATAGATAGATAGATAGATAGATAGATAGATAATAGATAGATAGATAGATAGATAGATAGATAGATAATAGATAGATAGATAATAGATAGATAGATAGATAGATAGATAGATAGATAGATAGATAGATAATAGATAGATAATAGATAGATAGATAGATAGATAGATAGATAATAGATAGATAGATAGATAGATAGATAGATAGATAGATAGATAGATAGATAGATAATAGATAGATAATAGATAGATAGATAGATAATAGATAGATAATAGATAGATAGATAGATAGATAGATAGATAATAGATAGATAGATAGATAGATAGATAGATAGATAATAGATAGATAGATAGATAGATAGATAGATAGATAGATAGATAATAGATAGATAGATAGATAATAGATAGATAGATAATAGATAGATAGATAGATAGATAGATAGATAGATAGATAGATAGATAATAGATAGATAATAGATAGATAGATAGATAATAGATAGATAGATAGATAGATAGATAATAGATAGATAGATAGATAGATAGATAGATAGATAGATAGATAGATAATAGATAGATAGATAGATAATAGATAGATAGATAGATAGATAATAGATAGATAGATAGATAATAGATAGATAATAGATAGATAGATAGATAGATGATAGATAGATAGATAGATAGATAGATAGATAGATAGATAGATAGATAATAGATAGATAGATATATAATAGAAGATAGATAGATAGATAGATAATAGATAGATAGATAGATAATAGATAGATAGATAATAGATAGATAGATAGATAGATAGATAGATAATAGATAGATAGATAATAGATAGATAGATAGATAGATAGATAGATAATAGATAGATAGATAATAGATAGATAGATAGATAGATAGATAGATAGATAGATAGATAGATAATAGATAGATAATAGATAGATAGATAGATAGATAGATAGATAGATAGATAGATAGATAGATAATAGATAGATAGATAGATAGATAATAGATAGATAATAGATAGATAGATAGATAGATAGATAGATAGATAGATAGATAGATAGATTGATAGATAGATAGATAGATAGATGATAGATAATAGATAGATAGATAGATAGATAGATAGATAGATAGATAGATAGATAATAGATAGATAATAGATAGATAGATAGATAGATAGATAGATAATAGATAGATAATAGATAGATAGATAGATAATAGATAGATAATAGATAGATAGATAGATAGATAGATAGATAGATAGATAGATAGATAGATAATAGATAGATAGATAGATAGATAGATGATAGATAATAGATAGATAGATAGATAGATAGATAGATAGATAGATAGATAGATAGATAGATAGATAATAGATAATAGATAGATAGATAGATAGATAATAGATAGATAGATAGATAGATAATAGATAGATAGATAATAGATAATAGATAGATAGATAGATAGATAGATAATAGATAGATAGATAATAGATAATAGATAGATAGATAGATAGATAGATGATAGATAATAGATAGATAATAGATAGATAGATAGATAGATAGATAGATGATAGATAATAGATAGATAATAGATAGATAGATAGATAGATAGATAGATAGATAGATAGATAGATAATAGATAGATAGATAATAGATAGATAATAGATAGATAGATAGATAGATAATAGATAGATAATAGATAGATAGATAGATAGATAGATAGATAGATAGATAGATAGATAATAGATAGATAGATAGATAGATAGATAGATAGATAGATAATAGATAGATAGATAGATAATAGATAGATAGATAGATAGATAGATAGATAGATAGATAATAGATAGATAGATAGATAGATAGATAGATAGATAATAGATAGATAGATAGATAGATAATAGATAGATAGATAGATAGATAGATGATAGATAGATAGATAGATAGATAGATAGATAGATAATAGATAGATAGATATATAATAGAAGATAGATAGATAGATAGATAATAGATAGATAGATAGATAATAGATAGATAATAGATAGATAGATAGATAGATAGATAGATAGATAGATAGATAGATAGATAATAGATAGATAGATAGATAATAGATAGATAGATAGATAGATAGATAGATAGATAGATAATAGATAGATAATAGATAGATAATAGATAGATAGATAGATAGATAGATAGATAGATAATAGATAGATAGATAGATAGATAATAGATAGATAGATAGATAGATAATAGATAGATAGATAGATGATAGATAATAGATAGATAGATAGATAGATAGATACTGTAGATAGATAGATGATAGATAATAGATAGATAGATAGATAGATAGATAGATAGATAATAGATAGATAGATAGATAGATAGATAGATAGATAGATAATAGATAGATAGATAATAGATAATAGATAGATAATAGATAATAGATAGATAGATAGATAGATAGATAGATAGATAGATAGATAGATAGATGATAGATAATAGATAGATAATAGATAGATAGATAGATAGATAGATGATAGATAATAGATAGATAGATAGATAGATAGATAGATAGATAGATGATAGATAATAGATAGATAATAGATAGATAGATAGATAGATAGATAGATAGATAGATAGATAGATAGATAGATAGATAGATAGATAGATAGATGATAGATAATAGATAGATAGATAGATAGATAGATAATAGATAGATAGATAGATAGATAGATAGATAGATAGATAGATAGATAATAGATAGATAGATAGATAATAGATAGATAGATAGATAGATAGATAGATAGATAATAGATAGATAGATGATAGATAGATAATAGATAGATAGATAGATAGATAATAGATAGATAGATAATAGATAGATAGATAGATAGATAGATAGATAGATAGATAGATAATAGATAGATAGATAGATAATAGATAGATAGATAGATAGATAGATAATAGATAGATAATAGATAGATAATAGATAGATAGATAATAGATAGATAATAGATAGATAGATAGATAGATTAATAGATAGATAATAGATAGATAGATAATAGATAGATAGATAGATAGATAGATAGATAATGAGAACTACTTCTGTAGATACATAGATTGATAAAAGAGATATTTAATTTATATCTATAAATCTCTAACTTTCTTAGTTTGGAACAAGACAACAGAAAGTTGATTATGTTTCTATGTGTGAAGATAGATAAATATTGGATGTGTAGATATGTCCATAGATATTAGGTAGGTAGATATGTCCATAGATATTAGGTAGGTAGATATGTACATATTGCATCTATAGGTAGGTAGAATACACATAGATGGATGAGTAGATAAATGCTGTGTATTGTTCTTTAGGTGCCATGACTGTGGAGCCATCCTGGAGGAGTATGATGAGGAAACTTTAGGCCTGGCCATCGTTGTTTTGCTGACATTCATTCACCTGAGCCCGGACTTGGCGGCTCCTCTGCTGCTGGATATCATGCAATCTGTGGGCAGGTATGACGTTGCCAGAGTGATAACCAGTGATAAGCTTGGATTCGACTGAACCCCGAAGTGAGCTGTCATTCCTGGTCAATGAGGTGCGGCCGGGACATTGTCATTGGCCTAATGTGGCCATATTAGGTCAGTGATGTCACAAATATCCCCGCCCCCTTTGTGTACGTGCAACTGCAGGATGGGGAATCCCCCGCCCACAGCTCACTGACCCGGCATTGACTGCTGTGTTTGGACCAAACCTGGGGTTGAGGTTAAGCTCAGCCCTAGCGATACTAAAGAAAAAAAGAAAACTAATGCAGCCATCCCATCTAGGGACTAGTATGCTTCTTTAGAGGACATTTTCAGTTTTGGGGTTAGATCCATTTTAAATTGAGGTGTGCGGGCACAAAATCCCAGGACACGTGTGGGGGGAGGGGCACGTGACATAAATTGAACGGTACGTTGTCATTGGTTCTGTATATATCGATAATTATTTCCATATTGATTGTTTTGCGGATTAGGTTGGCGTCCAGTACAAGTTTCTCCAATCATGCTGAAAGGTAAATAATAAGTTGCATCTCCATATACATATGTGCGTGGCGTGTATCCGTGCGTCTCCACTCGTTATCGCCATTTTGTGTTACGCTGCTTTATGTTTCATTGAAAAGCTTACTAATGACATTTTTAAGTTGACCCCTCCCCCCCTCCCCCCCCATCCAGAACTGAAAGCAATGTGGTGGAGGACCTACCTTACCCTAGGTTCAGACTGGATGCGGTGTGACTTTCAGGCAGTTTGGAGTGCGATTTGTGTTTGACAGCTACGATTGTAATGCAGTTTTAATAGTCTATCGGCCTAATCACGCAAAGGACCCTTTTTTACATTTTTTTTTAACCACTTCCCGTCCTGCCCATGTATATAAACAGCCGGACGGTGGCAGTGCAGGGGCGGGGGGCCTTCCCACCCCCTGCTTGTGCGCGCTCCCTGGCTGCGCGTAGCACCACGATCCGGTGCCCGCTGTGTCCTCCGGACACTGTGGAACACCGATCACTGTACGGGACCTCTGTACGAGGTCCCGATCATGTGATCACTGATTGGCCAAACAGTGATCACATGCAGAGTAGTACCCAAGATGTCACTTCTGACATTGCTTACTACGTGTGAAATCTTGAATGATCACACAGATCACATGGTACAGGGCTATTCACAACAGCCTTGTACCATGTGACAAGCTGTGACCAATCACAGCTCACACAATATTTCTCAATGACTGCAGGAATGCAGCCAGAGAGGAGAAATGATTCCTCTTACAGCCTTTATGGGTGTAAAAGCAATCAGTGTAAAAAAAAATAAAAAATCTTCATCCCCCCCCACAAGTAGTACAGTGTCACCATGGAGACCCCACACTGCTAGGGTGACAGTATGTTAAAAAAAACCCATAAATAATAATATAAAAAAAATAAAATAACAATGTAAAAAAAATGTTTAAAAATTATAATTTTTGGTTATAAACTAATTTGGGTTTTTGTTTTTCACTAAAAAGATAACGGAATAAATTTTGGCCAAGATTTTGATGAAATATTATTTATTTGCAAAATTTTATAAGAAAAACACTTTTTTTTTCAAATTGTTTGGACTTTTTCATTTATATAGCAAAAAAAATAAAAATCCCAGTGGTGAATAAATACCACCAAAATCCCACCAAAATAAAGTTTTATCTGTCTCAAAAAAATGCTAAAAAATTCATATGGGTACAGTGTTGCATGACCGCGCAATTGTCATTCAAAGTGTGATAGCGCTGAAAGCTGAAAATTGGCCTGGACTGGAAGGGGGGGAAAGTGTCCGGACTGGAAGGGGGGGAAAGTGTCCGGACTGGAAGGGGGGGAAAGTGTCCGGACTGGAAGGGGGGGAAAGTGTCCGGTCTGGAAGGGGGGAAAGTGTCCGGACTGGAAGGGGGGGAAAGTGTCCGGACTGGAAGGGGGTGAAAGTGTCCGGACTGGAAGGGGGTGAAAGTGTCCGGACTGGAAGGGGGTGAAAGTGTCCAGACTGGAAGGGGGTGAAAGTGTCCGGACTGGAAGGGGGGAAAGTGTCCGGACTGGAAGGGGGTGAAAGTGTCCGGACTGGAAGGGGGTGAAAGTGTCCGGACTGGAAGGGGGTGAAAGTGTCCGGACTGGAAGGGGGTGAAAGTGTCCAGACTGGAAGGGGGTGAAAGTGTCCGGACTGGAAGGGGGGAAAGTGTCCGGACTGGAAGGGGGTGAAAGTGTCCGGACTGGAAGGGGGTGAAAGTGTCCGGACTGGAAGGGGGAAAGTGTCCGGACTGGAAGGGGGGAAAGTGTCCAGACTGGAAGGGGGGGAAAGTGTCCGGACTGGAAGGGGGTGAAAGTGTCCGGACTGGAAGGGGGAAAGTGTCCGGACTGGAAGGGGGGAAAGTGTCCAGACTGGAAGGGGGGGAAAGTGTCCAGACTGGAAGGGGGGGAAAGTGTCCAGACTGGAAGGGGGGGGGGAGTGTCCGGACTGGAAGAAGGGTGGAGTGTCCAGACTGGAAGAGGGGGGGAGTGTCCAGACTGGAAGAGGGGGGGAAAGAGTCCGGACTGGAAGGGGGGGGAGTGTCCGGACTGGAAGGGGGGGGGGAGTGTCCGGACTGGAAGGGGGTGAAAGTGTCCGGACTGGAAGGGGGGGAAAGTGTCCGGACTGGAAGGGGGGGAAAGTGTCCGGACTGGAAGGGGGGTGGAAAGTGTCCGGACTGGAAGTGGTTAACCATCAGATTCGCACCACATAGATGTGAACGGCCTTGGTAGGAAACTATGTTATTTCGCTTGGCATGCAAATCTATGCGTTCTGGAATGCATCTGAACCGCATATGTTTGCATCAATGTGAACCAGGGCGGAAAGTCAATCTGCCAAAATATTAACAATTTTTATTCGATGCTTGGGCTCAGCCATTATTGTGATGTGGGTGTAAGTATACTTAGTGTGTGGTGTGGCTGGGCAGATAGTAATGAAGCTTGGGTTGCTTGGTTGAGCAGCTTCTTATGGAGGCAAAGATAGGGATACATAGGAACCATGATATAATGCAAGGTTCCTGGTTAGGATGTTGTCATCAGACGATCCATCTGTGAGTGTTTGGTTGAGGAGCACATTGTACAGAAGGTCGGTTGAGGAGCAACTTGTAAAGAAGATCGGGTTGAGGAGCAGCTTGTTCAGAAGATTGGTTGAGGAGCACCTTGTACAAAAGGTCTATTGAGGAGCACCTTGCACAGAAGGTCGGTTGAAGAACAGCTTGTACAGAAGGTCGGTTGAGGAGCAGCGTGTACAAAAGGTCAGTTGAGGAGCACCTTGTACATAAGTTCAGTTGAGGAGCACCTTGTACAGAAGGTTATTTGAGGAGCAGCTTGCACAGAAGCTTGTTTGAGAAGCACCTTGTACAGAAGGTCAGTTGAGGAACACCTTGTACAGAAGGTCGGTTGAGGAGCACCTTGTACAGAAGGTCATTTGTGGAGCAGCTTCTGCAAAAGGTTAGTTCCGGAGCACCTTGTACAGAATGTTGGTTGAGGAGCATCTTGTAAAGGTCGGTTGAGGAGCAGCTTGCACAGAAGGTTGGTTGAGGAGCTCCTTACAGAAGGTCGTTTGAGGAGCAGCTTGTACAGAAGTTCAGTTGAGAAGTACCTTGTACAGAAGGTTGGTTGATGTGTACCTTGTACAGACAGTCGGTTGAGGAGCAGCTTGTACAGAAGATCAGTTGAGGAGCACTTTGTACAGAAGGTCCTGCAACATGGTGGTTCATTGAAAGTCTTGACAATTTGGATAGTAGTATACAGCTGATATTTTTTGGGGAATGTGAGGACCACATTGCAGGCAGTGCAGAAAGTCCACCAAGCACAGTGAGCTTTGGAGTCACACAGAAGCACATGGACTATACGGTCATCTTTGCACTTGCAAGTAGCTTAAGGGCTCAATATATCAGAACATGGTGCAATTACTCCTGCTGACACCAATGATGGGGAACCATTCCTTCCACTGACACCAATGATGGCACGCTATTCCTCAAACTAACACCGACGGGGCACTATATCTCCCACTGACACCAATGATGGGGCACTATTCCTACCACTGATACCAATGATGGGACACTATTCCTACCACTGATACCAATGATGGGACACTATTCCTCCCATTGATACCAATGATGGTGCATTATTCCTCCCACTGATACCAATGATGGGACACTATTCCTCCCACTGACACCAATGATGGGGCACTATTCCTCCCACTGATACCAATGATGGGACACTATTCCTCCCACTGACACCAATGATGGGACACTATTCCTACCACTGATACCAACGATGGGGCACTATTCCTCCCACTGATACCAATGATGGTGCATTATTCCTCCCACCGATACCAATGATGGGGCACTATTCCTCCCACTGATACCAATGATGGGGCACTATTCCTCCCACTGACACCAATGATGGGGCACTATTCCTCCCACTGACACCAATGATGGGGCACTATTCCTCCCACTGATACCAATGATGGTGCATTATTCCTCCCACTGATACCAATGATGGGGCACTATTCCTCTCACTGACACCAATGATGGGGCACTATTCCTCTCACTGATACCAATGATGGGGCACTATTCCTCCCACTGATACCAATGATGGAAACTATTCCTCCCACTGACACCAATGATGGGGCACTATTCCTTCCACTGACACCAATGATGGGGCATTATTCCTTCCATACCAATGGTATGGTTTACTCTTACTGGCTATAGTTCAGCCCCCCAAAATCTGAAGGACAGTAAACTGGCCCTTTGTTTGGAAAGTTTGGAGACTCCTGCTCAAGAGCTTGCTCCTTGAGCAATGTGCAATTTCTGCCCCTCAGATGAATAAACTCTGACCCCAATGATCTTTTTAGATATTTGTAGGGGGGATATTCTTCTCAGTGACTACACTACTATTGTACCATGAACTGTAAATAAAGTCATTATTAGCAAGGGTTCCCTCAGACCAGAAAGCCATTTCAAGGGTTCCCCCCCATGATCAAAACCGTGAGGATGGTTGATCTAGATTAACTAGCGATTAAATGTGAATATCCAGAAGAAAAACAAAGAATCTTTTTTTTTTTTTTTCTAAAAATACACCCAGAACTGCAGGAAGCGGAAAGCTTGTAGCTTAGTCTTCTTGATGTCATGATGTCATAGCACCTTGTACAGAAGGTCGGTTGAGGAGCAGCTTGTACAGAAGGTCAGTTGAGGAGCACATTGTACGGAAGGTCGGTTGAGGAGCACCTTGTACGGAAGGTCGGTTGAGGAGCACCTTGTACGGAAGGTCGGTTGAGGAGCACCTTGTACGGAAGGTCGGTTGAGGAGCATCTTGTACGGAAGGTCAGTTAAGGAGCACCTTGTACAGAAGGTTGGGTTGAGGAGCACCTTGTACAGAAGGTTGGGTTGAGGAGCAGCTTGTTCAGAAGGTCGGTTGAGGAGCAGCTTGTTCAGAAGGTCGGTTGAGGAGCACCTTGTACAGAAGGTTGGGTTGAGGAGCACCTTTTAACAGAAGGTTGGGTTAAGGAGAAGCTTGTTTAGAAGGTCGGTTGAGGAGCAGCTTGTTCAGAAGGTCGGTTGAGGAGCACCTTGTACAGAAGGTCGGTTGAGGAGCACTTTGTACGGAAGGTCGGTTCAGGAGCACCTTGTACGGAAGGTCGGTTGAGGAGCACCTTGTACGGAAGGTCAGTTAAGGAGCACCTTGTACAGAAGGTTGGGTTGAGGAGCACCTTGTACAGAAGGTTGGGTTGAGGAGCACCTTGTACAGAAGGTCGGTTGAGGAGCAGCTTGTTCAGAAGGTCGGTTGAGGAGCAGCTTGTTCAGAATGTCAGTTGAGGAGCAGCTTGTTCAGAAGGTCGGTTGAGGAACAACTTGTTCAGAAGGTCGGTTGAGGAGCACCTTGTACAGAAGGTCGATTGAGGAGCTATTTGTAGGGGGGGTATTCTACCCAGTGACCACACTACTATTGTACCATGAACTGTAGAAAAAGTCATTATTAGCAAGGGTTCCCTCAGACCAGAAAGCCATTTCAAGGGTTCCCCCCATGTTCAGAACCTTGAGGATGGTTGATCTAGATTAACTAGTGATTAAATGTGAATATCCAGAAGAAAAACAAAGAATCTTTTTTTTTTTTCTAAAAATACACCCAGAACTGCAGGAAGCGGAAAGCTCGTAGCTTCTTCTTGAAGTCATGATGTCATTGCAGGTCCTAATTGTGACGAACCCATTGCTTAATGAACGATGACAACCACTTGTAATATCAATGATCTCATCGGGATTTATTCTTGACATTTGTACGAGTAAGACCGTGAAAGAGGCGATAGGTTTTCATAAACTAAAATTACGTAATATTACAGCATTTGTTTTCCAATATAAATGATGTATTATACTGCCATTATGTCCAAAGAGGCAAAAGAGGGCGCGCCAGACTCGTGAGTTAACCAAAACACCACCAAAAATATCGAAGAAGAAGTGGGATGACCACTAGGCACACAAGAACAAAGTCACTGTCACGTACCTGATTGGAGACTGAAATGACGAGGTCGGCCTCACTTGTGTCACTAGCGCTGACCCCACTGGAGGTGGAACAGAGGGTGTCTAGGGACCAGGGCGACAAGAGCACCAGGAGATGTTGTTTACAGCTCTTGCAGCTGGAGACTTTGGAAGACTGATGGACCTCCGATTCAGGATCAGTAGTGATATGCAGAGCTGGTATGGTAGGTCGCCAGGTGTGCACCAGAGCAAGGCAGGAAGCTGGGATGGGAGACAGGAGCAATGTCATAGGAATAGCCGGGGTCATCAACGGGCGGACAGCGAGGTACCACATCATAAGCAAGCCAAAGTCAGGAGCAGAGCCGAAGTCAGGAACCAGTATCTAGCAGGAGAGTAATCAGAGTCAGGTCAGGAACAAGCCGGGTCAGCAACAAGGAAATCACACAGGAACAAGCAGGAAAC
Source organism: Staurois parvus (assembly GCF_062004578.1). Taxonomy (NCBI): domain Eukaryota; kingdom Metazoa; phylum Chordata; class Amphibia; order Anura; family Ranidae; genus Staurois; species Staurois parvus. The sequence continues at coordinate 125,242 of NW_028319359.1, forward strand.
AGGGAACAGCTGAAGACCAGTCAGCACTCAGCACAGGCAGAGGCACCTTTTAAATAGTCCGTCTGGTGCCAATCTTTACCGTGCGTGTGCGATCGCGCATTTTTGTGCGCATGCACACTTCTATTCGCCAATCGTCTCAGCGGGATTCCCTTAAAGTCACATTTAAAAGCAATATGCATATTTATTACAAGTGTCTCCCTATAAAACATCACAGTAGTGGTAAAAAAATAAAGACACATTGTACGTTGCATGATATGGCCTAGTCTTCTACGCGTTTCACGAAAGATCCACTTCTTCAGGACTGTAACTGTATTTTAGGGCAGGCATATACACTCACCGGCCACTTTATTAGGTCCACCTTGCTGGTCCCGGGTTGGACCTCCTTTTGCCTTCATCCTTCGTGGCATAGGTCCAACAAGGTATCAAGAACATTCCTCAGAAATTTTGCTCCATATTGACATGATGGCATCATGCAGTTGCTGCAGATTTGTCAGCTGCACATCCATGATGGGACTCTCCCATTCCACCACATCCCAAAGGTGCTCTGTTGGCTGGAGATCTGGTGACTGGAGGCCAATGGAGTACAGGGAACTCATTGTCATGTTCAAGAAACCAGTTGGAGATGATCTGAGCTTTGTGACATGGGGCATTATCCTGCTGGAAGGAGCCATCAGAAGATGGGGACACGAGTCATGAAGGGATGGACATGGTCTGCAACAATACTCAGGTAGGCCGTGTCGTTTAAACGATGCTCAATTGGTACTAAGGGGCCCAAAGTGTGCCAAGAAAATTTCCCCCACACCATGACACCACCAGCCTGAATCGTTGATACAAGGCAGGATGGATCCACCACACCATGACACCACCACCACCAGCCTGAACCGTTGATACAAGGCAAGACTGATCCACCTCACCATGACAGCACCACCACCAGCCTGAACCGTTGATACAAGGCAGGATGGATCCACCACACCATGACACCACCACCACCAGCCTGAACCGTTGATACAAGGCAGGATGGATCCACCACACCATGACCTTACCACCACCAGCCTGAACCGTTGATACAAGGCAAGATTGATCCACCTCACCATGACACCACAACCACCAGCCTGAACTGTTGATACAAGGCAGGATGGATCCACCACACCATGACCTTACCACCACCAGCCTGAACTGTTGATACAAGGCAGGATGGATCCCCCACACCATGACACCACCACCAGCCTGAAACATTGATACAAGGCAGAATGGATCCACCACACCATGACATCACCACCACCAGCCTGAACCGTTGATACAAGGCAGGATGGATCCACCTTACCATGACACCACCACCACCAGCCTGAACCATTGATACAAGGCAGGATGGATCCATGCTTTCATATTGTTTACGCCAAATTCTGACCCTACCATCTGAATGTTGCAGCAGAAATCGAGACTCAGACCAGACAATGTTTTTCCAATCTTCTATTGTCCAATATGTGTGATCCTGTGTGAATTGTAGCCTCCGTTTCCTGTTCTTAGCTTACAGGAGTGGCACCCGGTGTGGTCTTCTGCTGCTCGATCAGTGGCACTAGCTATAGCTGGAAACACTGATCGCTGTATTGTGCTGGCAGGGAAGGCTCTGCATGGCAGAACACAATAGCACAGTGGAGGGATTCCCCCATCCGAATTGAATGTGTGAATATCAGAACTGGACATGCACTGTGGGCAGACTGGAAGCTGGACAGAAGTAGCTCCTTACTGGGGCTTGTTCCTGTCCAGTAACAAGTATGGATGGGATCAAATCACACTTTACTGGAAAATCGTTAACTCTGCATCGGGGGGGGGGGGGGGTTCAGTCCCCCCTGACCCCCCCTTATCAGCGATCTGCTGGGGGACACCTGCTGGTGGACACTGGAACTACAACCCTCTGCTTAGGGAACCACAGGGCCACCAGCAGGTGATAGAGATCCTGACACCTGAAGTAGAGAACATCTACCCGTAATATTGGCACCATACTTGAGCGCAGAAGACAATTTGTTGTTTTCAATATTACCGTGCCAATATATAACCTTGGGTAAAAACCAAAAGCCCCGGTGAGTATTGTACGAATGCAAAATGCGGAATGGAATTCTCGATGCGCTTTAGGTGTGGGACGTCGTGTCTAAGGGATAGAAGTGTGGACGGCCATTTCCGCTGGAATGACTTCTGGATGGCCCTGTTTAGAATAATTTCCCTTTCTTGTAATGAGCTTCTCTAAATTTGATTTGCGTTCCTTCTGCAGCATGCTGATCCCCGGGAACGTGGCTGGGGTGGCGAAACAATTCCTCCGCTGTGTATTCCACCAGTTGGCACCCAACGGCATCTTCACCCAACTGTTCCAGAGCAATATCAAAGGTAACCTGCCTGGATCCTGAGTCCTGTGAGGGAACGGCCTTTCTCCCGCTGGGAAGGAGCTCACAAAACTTCTTCTCTCTTACAGACGGAAGCTTCTTGCGGACGTTAGCGGTAGCGCTCATGGATTTCAGTGAACTGAGCTCCTTTGCTGCCCTCAGCCAACTGCTGGAGGTGAGGCACCACAAAAAGTATATTATACAGTATGTGGATAGGTCTCACGTTATATTGCAGAGAAATTTTACTGGCCATACACTGTATGAATGTTGACGGGTTAATGATGGACCACCCATGATGAGTTCTGTCAGCCTCATCCTATAATTGAAAAATCAAAGGAGTTGGACTGGATATTGTTGGCCAAACTGCAGCTGCATCCAGTCAGATGTGGCCGCTATTCTTTTGTTCTGACAGCTTGTAGTGTCGGCTGTTGGCATACATAGCATGGATGGAGGAATCTGTTAGATCAAATCACCTCCTCCACTGCTGAGAGGGGGGTTAAACACCACCATCTATGTAACCAGTAGCTCTGGGAGGGTTGGGTTAGCAAGAAATGTTCATATTCAATTGGACTTCAATCTATAAGACATTCTGCTGTTCTGTTAAGTGGCTTTCTCAGCTCCAGTGAGTGTCAGGAACATACGTGTTGTAGCCACACAAGGAAGGTACTGGCACTCATTGAGTTGAGGAAGCCATTTCAATGAGCTGCAGTCTGGTTTTACTAGTTATACCATCTGGTCTGGTACTTCTAGTAGATGTACCTTCTAGTCTGGTTTTGCTAGTAGATATATCATCTGGTCTGGTTCTACCAGTAGATATACCATCTGGTCTGGTTCTACCAGTAGATATACCATCTGGTCTGGTTCTACCAGTAGATATACCATCTGGTCTGGTTCTACCAGTAGATATACCATCTGGTCTGGTTCTACCAGTAGATATACCATCTGGTCTGGTTCTACTAGTAGATGTACCTTCTAGTCTGGTTTTGCTAGTAGATATATCATCTGGTCTGGTTCTACCAGTAGCTATACCAACTAGTATGGTTTTACTAGTCGCTATACCATCTGGTCTGGTTCTACTAGTAGATATACCATCTGGTCTGGTTCTATTAGTAGCTATACCATCTGGTCTGGTTCTACTAGTAGATATACCATCTGGTCAGGTTCTACCAGTAGATATACCATCTGGTTTGGTTCTACTAGTAGATATACCATTTGGTCTGGTTCTACCAGTAGATATACCATCTGGTCTGGTTCTACCAGTAGATATACCATCTGGTCTGGTTCTGTTAGTAGATATACCATCTGGTCTGGTTCTGTTAGTAGATATACCATCTGGTCTGGTTCTGCCAGTAGATATACCATCTGGTCTGGTTCTACCAGTAGATATACCATCTGGTCTGGTACTGCCAGTAGATATACCATCTGGTCTGGTTCTATTAGTAGATATACCATCTGGTCTGGTTCTGCTAGTAGATATACCATCTGGTCTGGTTCTGCTAGTAGATATACCATCTGGTCTGGTTCTATTAGTAGATATACCATCTGGTCTGGTTCTGTTAGTAGATATACCATTTGGTCTGGTTCTACCAGTAGATATACCATCTGGTCTGGTTCTACCAGTAGATATACCATCTGGTCTGGTTCTATTAGTAGATATACCATCTGGTCTGGTTCTGTTAGTAGATATACCATCTGGTCTGGTTCTACCAGTAGATATACCATCTGGTCTGGTTCTACCAGTAGATATACCATCTGGTCTGGTTCTACCAGTAGATATACCATCTGGTCTGGTTCTACCAGTAGATATACCATCTGGTCTGGTTCTGTTAGTAGATATACCATCTGGTCTGGTTCTACTAGTAGATATACCATGACCCGGATAAATGAAATCAAAAGAACTCTGTGTGCACTTACCACTTAAGGCCCCTTTTGCACAAGTGGCACAGGAGTGGAAAAAGTAGGCAGTTGATGCGCTTTTTTACTGCTCCCTGACTGCCTATCTAAAACCCCCATATGAAGGGGGTAGTACACTTGCCACAGCAAATTTAACTCGGCTTGTTGAGTTTGACCAGAAGGATTGCCTGTCAGACTCACCCATTGTGATCAATGGGACCATGCCTGAACTGTGAGGGAAATGCTTGGCTTGTGGCTTTGGCACAGTATTTCACAACAAATCCCCCCCTTGATTGAAAGGAAAAAAGCCAAAAAAAACAATTAGATGGCGGGGGAGTCCCCCCTCCCCCCGAATGCCTGTAATACGCTTCTCTACCAGCTCTGAATTTTTTAGTATTGTCACCCTACAACAGGAAATGTCCGAACAACGACCTTCTTGGCGGGATCAACGGGGAGTATTTCAATAAAAGCTGCAGAATTAAAAATTGTAAAATTACTTTTTAAATCCCATTGTCATATTAAAGCTGATTTGGAACCTCAATGATTGGGTTTACATCTACTGAAATTGCATTGCATTGTGACTGCGCCATCGCCCTGCTACACCAAGTCAGCCGGCTGTAATAAATTGATTCATGTACTCACACCCTTTTTTTATTCCCAGGGTTTGAACAACAAAAAGAACTTACCTGCAGGGGGTGCCATGTTACGCTGCTTAGAAAACATTGCCACTTTTATGGAAGCCTTACCCATGGATTCCCCCAGCAATCTCTGGACAACCATTTGTAATCAATTCCAGACTTTCTTCACCAAACTTCCTTCCGTCCTGCCACTAAAGGTAGGTGCTTGTCCTAGGTAGTAGGTACTCTTTCTAGGTGGTAGGTACTCTTCCCAGGTGTGGTAGATGCTCTTCCCATATGGTAGGCACTCCTCCTAGGTGATAGGTACTCTTCCCAGTTGGTAGGTACTCTTCCAAGGTGGTAGGTGCTGGCACTCTTCCTAGGGGGTAGGTGCTATTCTTAGGTGGTAGATGCTCTTCCCAGATGGTTGGTACTCTTCCAGGGTGGTAGGCACTCTTCCCAGATGGTAGGCACTCTTCCCAGGTGTGGTAGATGCTCTTCCCATATGGTAGGCACTCCTCCTAGGTGATAGGTACTCTTCCCATGTGGTAGGTACCCTTCCTAGATGGTAGGTACTCTTCCTAGATGGTAGGTGCACTTTCAAGATGGTAGACACCCTTCCCAGGTGGTAGGTACACTTCTTAGGTGATAGATGCTCTTCCCATATGGTAGGCACCCTTCCCAGATGGTAGGCACTCTTCCCAGGTGGTAGGTACTCTTCCTAGGTGGTAGGTGCTCTTTCCACATGACAGGCACTCCTCTCAGGTGGTAGGAAGCCTTACCCATGGATTCCCCCAGCAATCTCTGGACAACCATTTGTAATCAATTCCAGACTTTCTTCACCAAACTTCCTTCTGTCCTGCCGCTAAAGGTAGGTTCTTGTCCTAGGTAGTGGGTACTCTTTCTAGGTGGTAGGTGTTCTTCCCAGGTGTGGTAGATGCTCTTCCCATATGGTAGGCACTCCTCCTAGGTGACTCTTCCCAGGTGGTGGGTACTCTTCCTAGGTGGTAGGTGCTGGCACTCTTCCTAGGGGGTAGGTGCTCTTCTTAGGTGGTAGATGCTCTTCCCAGATGGTAGGTACTCTTCCAGGGTGGTAGGCACTCTTCCCAGATGGTAGGCACTCTTCCCAGGTGTGGTAGATGCTCTTCCCAGATGGTAGGTACTATTCTTAGGTGGTAGGTGCTCTTTCTACGTGGCAGGCACTCCTCCTAAATGGTAGGTACTATTCCCAGGTGGTAGTTACTCTTCCCATATGGTAGGCTCTCTTAGCAGGTGGTAGGTACTCTTCCCAGGTAGTAGGTGCTCTTCTCATGGTGTAGGAACTCTTCCCAGGAGGTGGTAGGTACTCTTCCTAGGTGGTAGGTGATCTTACCAGATAGTAGGTACTCTTCCCAGGTGGTTAGGTGCTCTTCGCATATGGTAGGCACTCTTCCTATGTGGTAGGTGCTCTTTCTAGATGGTAGGCACTCTTAGGTGTTGGGTACTCTTCCTAGGTGGTAGGTGCTCTTCCCATAAGGTAGGTACTCTTCCCAGGGAGTAGGTACTCTTCCCAGATGGTAGGTGCTCTTCCCATATGGTAGGCTCTCTTTGCAGGTGGTAGGTACTATTCCCAGGTAGTAGGTGCTCTTCCCATGGGGTAGAAACTCTTCCCAGGTGGTAGGTACTTCTTCCTAGGTGGTAGGTGCTCTTCCCATATGTTAGGCACTCTTTCCAGTTGGTAGGTACTCTTCCCAGATAGTAGGCACTCTTCTTGGGTGTTAGGTACTCTTCCTAGGTGGTAGGTACTCTTGCCATATGGTAGGCACTATTCCCAGGTAGTAGGTAGTCTTCCCATGTGGTAGGTACGCTTCCTAGATGGTAGGCACACTCTCTATGTGGTAGGTACTCTTCCCCTCCTCTCCCCCTCCAAATCCTCCCTCCCAGCACAAATCCCCCCCAATCCCCCTCCTAGCATGAATGCCCCCCAATCATCCCTACTAGTACAAATGTGCCCCCCTAGAAAATTCCCCCCCCAACACAAATCCACTATCTCCCAAATTTCCGCTCCTCTTCCCCTCCAAATCCTCCCTCCCAGCACAAATCCCCTCTCCTAGTATGAATGCCCCCCAATCATCCCTACTAGTACAACCCCCCTGCCCCCCCAAAAAAAATCTCCTCTTAGAACGACTTTGCTTTCCCTTCTATCCTGTCACCTCTTCTACCACAAAACTCTGAAATCCCCCTTCCTAACACAAATCCTCCTCCTCCCAAAACAAATCCCCCTAAATGGCAACTCCTAGCAGCCCCCCCCAAAAAAAAATTCTTACCCCGTGCTGCTCTCCAAATTCCCCCTCCCAACACAAATCCCCTACCCCCCCAATTTCCCCCACACCCCCGCCACCACCTCCCATGATACTTGATACCACAGTGCCCAGGGCAGCCGCCCCTCCTGCCCACCCCTTGTCCCATCCTGATACAAGGTGACCTCATTTGTGTCCAGCCTACTTCTCATGGATGGGATTTCTATGATGTTTTTTGCATTTTCTTTTTTGTATTGTAAAACTTTAATAAAAAAACTAAAAAAAAAGGATCTTAGTGCAAACGAACAAATATTACACCCAAATTTCTGGTAAAATATAACGGGGTTGTGTCGAGTAAATAGATACCGAACATGTAAAGTCCTAAAACTGCACTCGCCTGTTGCAGAAAAACCCATGATACCCCAAATTCCCCATATGCAACATTTTAAGAGCCTTTACAGGTCATCACCCCTTAAAAGCCCCATAAAAGTGATCGGGCGACTATAGAGCCCCCCTGATCACTGTTATCGGATAGCCGGCTCTTAAAGCCAATACCGAGCTCACGATTGTAAGTCTGTGGTTGTTTATATGATCTGGTAACAGATAAATGGTTTGTCTCTGCAGTGCTCCTTAGATTCCAGTCTGCGGATAATGATTTGTCTGCTGAAGATCCCGACAACCAACGCCACCAGGGTAAGTGGGAGGAGCCATGTGAACGTCACCAGTAGGATGAACAGATGAGAGCGGTGCAGATGGAGGCGTTCCATTGTGTTCCACAAACAGCCAATATGAACGTTCTATGGGAATATAGGGAGCGCAGAGCATATTGTCACCCTCCACGCATTCCGCCACAGTGCGCGGACCGCGATGACACGGGTTCCAAAACATGGCGGTCCGCTGCGACTGTCGGCACTGTGAGGGATTATGGAGGCGGGGCTGAGGATTTATGCATACTTTAGAGCAGTAGTGGTCAACTTCCTTGATATAGGGGACCCCAGTACAGTCCCCGACATCATCACCAAGGGGCCCCATATAATAATAAGTGAATGTAATCTTACAGAAAACGGCCAGAGAATGCAGACCTGCAACAGGAGATGGTCAGAGACTAAGGATATGCTACAGGAGACGGTCAGAGACTAAGAATATGCTACAGGAGACGGTCAGAGACTAAGAATATGCTACAGGAGATGGTCAGAGACTAAGGATATGCTACAGGAGACAGTCAGAGACTAAGGATATGCTACAGGAGACAGTCAGAGTCTACAGACATAGTACAGAAGATGGTCAGAGACTGCAGACATCCTACAGGAGACGGTCAGAGACTAAGAATATGCTACAGGAGATGGTCAGAGACTGCGGACATAGTACAGGAGATGACCAGAGACTGCGGACACAGTACAGGAGATGACCAGAGACTGCGGACACAGTACAGGAGATGACCAGAGACTGCGGACACAGTACAGGGGATGACCAGAGACTGCGGACACAGTACAGGGGATGACCAGAGACTGCGGACATAGTACAGGAGATGACCAGAGACTGCAGACATAGTACAGGAGATGACCAGAGACTGCGGACATAGTACAGGAGACGACCAGAGACTGCGGACACAGTACAGGAGACGACCAGAGACTGCAGACATAGTACAGGAGATGACCAGAGACTGCGGACACAGTACAGGAGATGACCAGAGACTGCAGACATAGTACAGGAGATGACCAGAGACTGCGGACACAGTACAGGAGATGACCAGAGACTGCAGACATAGTACAGGAGATGACCAGAGACTGCGGACACAGTACAGGAGATGACCAGAGACTGCAGACATAGTACAGGAGATGACCAGAGACTGCAGACATAGTACAGGAGATGACCAGAGACTGCGGACAGTACAGGGATGACCAGAGACTGCAGACACAGTACAGGAGATGACCAGAGACTGCAGACATAGTACAGGAGATGACCAGAGACTGCGGACACAGTACAGGAGATGACCAGAGACTGCGGACACAGTACAGGAGATGACCAGAGACTGCGGACATAGTACAGGAGATGACCAGAGACTGCGGACACAGTACAGGAGATGACCAGAGACTGCGGACATAGTACAGGAGATGACCAGAGACTGCGGACACAGTACAGGAGATGACCAGAGACTGCGGACATAGTACAGGAGATGACCAGAGACTGCGGACACAGTACAGGAGATGACCAGAGACTGCAGACACAGTACAGGGGATGACAGGAGACTGCGGACATAGTACAGAAGACGGTCAGAGACTGCAGATATAGTACAGGAGACGGTCAGAGACTGCAGTCATAGGACAGGAGACGGTCAGAGACTGCAGACTTGGTACAGGAGACGGTCAGAACTGAACCAGACCAGCCCTTCTACAGAATATTTTTCCATCTTTGGCCCAGACTACTGATCTCAGGGGCCCCGAGGGCCACACAATAAAAGCATAAGGTCTGCAGGTTGGGCCCCCCATCTTCATAGGTCAGGGATTATTAGACGTTTAAATTTCCTTCGACTTTCAAAATTTAAAAGAACAGAAAGGCGCGATGTCCTCGACGTTTTGCCATCTTCCCCGGAACTTCGGAATAAATCTTTGGTGGAGGAATGATATCCTGGAACGTCAGAGACTTTCTCTTTGTTGCAGAGTCTGCTGGAACCGTTCTCCAAGCTCCTGAGCTTCGTCATCCAGAACGGCGTCTTCGCCTTGGCGTATCTCATCGAACTCTGCGGACTGTGTTACCGAGCGTTCACGAAGGTAGGCCATCACCGCACTCGCCATGCATGAGCCCCAGAGAATAAAATGGGGAGTGTCGCAGGTTTTTAGGTCACGCGGTATTTGTGCTGCAGTTTTACAAACACACTTTTTTTTTGGGCAAATATACAGTTTCATGAATTTTAATGTGTAAAAACGCAATAAAATTACCCCATTATAAAGATATAAAAGAAGATGTTACGCCGAGCAAAGAGATACCCAACATGTTCGGCTTCAACCGCCTCCCACCCGCCATATAAGGTAATGACGGGCGCAAGGCGGTTCTCTCGTTCTGGGAGGAGGTCATATGACGTCTTCCACTCTAACCGCGCATGCCCGGCTCATGGCGGCGCGCAGCATTACGATCGGTGGGGCGCTGTGTCCCTCGGCTCAACGGAAAGAGCCAAAGATGTCGGCTCGGTCATGTGATCAGCTGTGCCCAATCGCAGCTGATCACATGTAAATAGGGAAATGCTGGTTATCGGCATTTCTCTCCTCACGTGCTGTCACGCTGACAGAGGAGAGGAGCGGAGAGCCGGTAATCGGCATTCCTTGGAGGGGACATGTGCCCTGATGATCTGTGTAGCCCCAGCAGTGCTACCTGCCACTGCCAGTGCCCATCAGTGCCATATCAATGCCACATAGTGCCCATCTGAGCTGCCTTTCAGTGTCACCTATCAATGCCAGTCAGTGCCACCTATCAGTGCGCATCAGTGCCCGTCAGTGCTGCCTATCAGTGCCCGTCAGTGCTGCCTCATTAGCGCACATCAGTGAAGGAGAAAAATCACTTATTTACAAAATGTTATAAAAAAAAACTAAGCAAAAACATTTTTTTTTTCAAAATTTTCAGTGGTTTTTGGTTTGTTTAGCAAAAAGTAAAAAAACCCTGAGGTGATTCAATACCACCAAAAGAAAGCTCTGTCTCAAAAAAATTATAAAAATTTCATATGGGTACAGTTTTGCATGACCGCGCAATTGTCATTCAAAGTGTGATAGCGCTGAAAGCTGAAAATTGGCCTGGGGGGAGGAAGGGTGTGAAAGTGTCCGGTAGGCAGGAAGGGGGTGGAAGTGTCCTGTAGGCAGGAAGGGGGTAGAAGTGCCCGGTGGGCAGGAAGGGGGTAGAAGTGCCCGGTGGGCAGGAAGGGGGTAGAAGTGCCCGGTAGGCAGGAAGGGGGTAGAAGTGCCCTGTAGGCAGGAAGGGGGTAGAAGTGTCCTGTAGGCAGGAAGGGGGTAGAAGTGCCCTGTAGGCAGGAAGGGGGTAGAAGTGTCCTGTAGGCAGGAAGGGGGTAGAAGTGTCCTGTAGGCAGGAAGGGGGTAGAAGTGCCCTGTAGGCAGGAAGGGGGTAGAAGTGCCCGGTAGGCAGGAAGGGGGTAGAAGTGTCCTGTAGGCAGGAAGGGGGTAGAAGTGCCCGGTGGGCAGGAAGGGGGTAGAAGTGCCCGGTGGGCAGGAAGGGGGTAGAAGTGCCCGGTGGGCAGGAAGGGGGTAGAAGTGCCTGGTAGGCAGGAAGGGGGTAGAAGTGCCTGGTAGGCAGGAAGGGGGTAGAAGTGTCCTGTAGGCAGGAAGGGGGTAGAAGTGCCCGGTAGACAAGAAGGGGGTAGAAGTGCCCTGTAAGCAGGAAGGGGGTAGAAGTGCCCTGTAGGCAGGAAGGGGGTAGAAGTGCCCTGTAGGCAGGAAGGAGGTAGAAGCGCCCTGTAGGCAGGAAGGGGGTAGAAGTGCCCGGTAGGCAGGAAGGGGGTAGAAGTGCCCGGTAGGCAGGAAGGGGGTAGAAGTGCCCGGTGGGCAGGAAGGGGGTAGAAGTGCCCGGTGGGCAGGAAGGGGGTAGAAGTGCCCGGTGGGCAGGAAGGGGGTAGAAGTGCCCTGTAGGCAGGAAGGGGGTAGAAGTGCCCTGTAGGCAGGAAGGGGGTAGAAGTGTCCTGTAGGCAGGAAGGGGGTAGAAGTGTCCTGTAGGCAGGAAGGGGGTAGAAGTGCCCTGTAGGCAGGAAGGGGGTAGAAGTGCCCTGTAGGCGAGGGGTTAAGATGGCGTACACCCGTGGAACGGCATCAGTTTATGGTACCTAAAAAATATTCACAGACGAAGCTTTAAATCCTTTTTTACAGGTTTAGGGTGACACAGAAGGGGTGTCACTAGAATTATTGCTCTAACTCCGACATTCGCAGCGATACCTCACACGTGGTGTGAGAGAACCACATTGCCAGGAGGAGAGAGCAGAGTGATGCTGCCAGGAGGGGAGAGCAGAATGACGCTGCCAGGAGGAGAGAGCAGAATGACGCTGCCAGGAGGAGAGAGCAGAGTAAAGCTGCCAGGAGGAGAGAGCAGAGTGAAGCTGCCAGGAAGAGAGCAGAATGACGCTGCCAGGAGGGGAGAGCAGAGTGACGCTGACAGGAGGGGAGAGCAGAGTGATGCTGACAGGAGGGGAGAGCAGAGTGACATTGCCAGGAGGGGAGAGCAGAATGATGCTGACAGGAGGGGAGAGCAGAGTGATGCTGCCAGGAGGGGAGAGCAGAGTGATGCTGCCAGGAGGGGAGAGCAGAGTGACATTGCCAGGAGGGGAGAGCAGAGTGATGCTGACAGGAGGGGAGAGCAGAGTGATGCTGCCAGGAGGGGAGAGCAGAGTGACATTGCCAGGAGGAGAGAGCAGAGTGAAGCTGCCAGGAAGAGAGCCCAGGTTGTATTACATGATGCGAATGCACGTATGAAGACTCGCAGAGCAGACCGCATGTAGTGGCTTTCAAAGCTCCTTTAGCCAATAACAAACATGGCCGTGGCACGCGTGCGTGGTAGCGTGTATCCCGGCTCCGCCCTACGCACTGCGTCACATATGACATCATCAGGGGGCACGGGCAATGAAAACCTGCCAGAGGCCTCAACCCGTTCATTCGAAGCAGAATGCGTTTTCTGGTGACGAATCTTCGACCTTCTCGGCTCGGCTCCCAAGTTCGTTTTCATTTCCAGTTCTCTCCGCTGAGAACCTTTAAGCAGTAAAACTTGAATGGCTCTACAAGGGCAAGACCTTGGGATCAGCAGCAGAAATCCGGAGATCGATCGATGTAATCCCGGGAATGTCAGCAAGTTTAAAGTGTTCGCTCTAATTGGATGTTCTGTTAATCTATGTCTTCATCAATAATATTGAGCTGAGCTGTACAGAGTCGGGGGGGATGGGGGGGGGCGCTCTGTCCTTGATTTAGGGGGTTGTCTGTGAAATTCATGATATCAACAATAATTCTCTTTTTTTTCATAAAATATTGAACATCCCGGAATGTACGGCAGCTGAGTGACTATCCTGAATCGCTACATAGATGCGGGATATAATGGATTGTTACTTTGTATCGCAGGAATTCCATTTTTAGGGGGAAAAGCAACCTTCTTCAGGTCTCTGTGAACGGATCTGACCGAGCTTTAAATCCTTTTACCGGTTACAGGTTTAGGGTGACACAGAAGGGGTGTCACTAGAATTATTGCTCTCATTCCGACATTCGCGGCGATACCTCACACGTGGTGCGAGCGGACCCCCGTGTGTGTGAGTGTGGGGGACAGGGCACTTTTTTTTTATTAGCAACTTTATTGTTATCACAAGGGATGAACAACATATTAGCATGGGCCGTGACAGGTCCTCTTGATGGATAGATCTGGGGACTATTAGACCCCAGATCTCTCCTCTGGCCTTCAGTGCAGCTGATTAGACGCAGATCGATCTGATTGGGTGCTTCACTGGGCGGTAAAAGGCCAGTAAACACAGAACCGTTTTTGACCTGTTATTAGCTTCTTGCAATCCCTAACAATTCGGCTACAACAGAGAGGCACAGGACATGCTGGCAGGAGGGGAGAGCAGAGTGATGCTGGCAGGAGGGGAGAGCAGGGTGATGCTGGCAGGAGGGGAGAGCAGAGTGATGCTGGCAGGAGGGGAGAGCAGGGTGATGCTGGCAGGAGGGGAGAGCAGAGTGATGCTGGCAGGAGGGGAGAGCAGGGTGATGCTGCCAGGAGGGGAGAGCAGAGTGATGCTGGCAGGAGGGGAGAGCAGAGTGATGCTGGCAGGAGGGGAGAGCAGGGTGATGCTGGCAGGAGGGGAGAGCAGGGTGATGCTGGCAGGAGGGGAGAGCAGAGTGATGCTGGCAGGAGGGGAGAGCAGAGTGATGCTGGCAGGAGGGGAGAGCAGAGTGATGCTGCCAGGAGGGGAGAGCAGAGTGATGCTGGCAGGAGGGGAGAGCAGAGTGATGCTGCCAGGAGGGGAGAGCAGAGTGATGCTGGCAGGAGGGGAGAGCAGAGTGATGCTGGCAGGAGGGGAGAGCAGGGTGATGCTGGCAGGAGGGGAGAGCAGGGTGATGCTGGCAGGAGGGGAGAGCAGGGTGATGCTGGCAGGAGGGGAGAGCAGGGTGATGCTGGCAGGAGGGGAGAGCAGAGTGATGCTGGCAGGAGGGGAGAGCAGAGTGATGCTGCCAGGAGGGGAGTCAAAGCTCTGACCTAAAATATTACAACATCCCGGAATGTACGGCAGCTGAGTTGCTATTCTCCTAAATCGCTACATAGATGCGGGATATAATGGACAGCAGATTGTTACTTTGTATCACAGGAAGTCCATATTTTGGGGGGAAAAGCAACGTTCTTCAGGTCAGCTGGAATCTCTGTGAACGGATCTGAGTGCGATTCCCATAGATCCACACCTGCTTCTGTCCTGTAGATATGCAGAGGAGGGCGCCTGCTGGAGTGCAGCGTAGGCTGAGGGCTGAGTATCTCTGGGAGAGGAAATGATTACCCCGAGGGGTGACGCTGACACCTAACCTGAAAAAATATCTGATACCGGCTGCAGACAATGGGGAGGTGCCAAAGATCAGGGGTGTCACTCGATTTCATTGCGGGCCACAGCAGCATTATGGGGGCCCTCAAAGGAGTTGGTGTCTGTATGACTAGATGTCAGGAGCCCCCCCCCCCACCATCAGGAGTCAAGAGCACCCCACCCCCTGTTACATCAGATTTCAAGAGCCCCCCCCCCCCCATCATCAGGAGTCAAGAGCACCCCACCCCCCCTTACATCAGATTTCAAGAGCCCCTCCCCATCATCAGGAGTCAAGAGCACCCCACCCCCCTTACATCAGATTTCAAGAGCCCCCCCCCATCATCAGGAGTCAAGAGCACCCCACCCCCCCCTTACATCAGATTTCAAGAGCCCCTCCCCATCATCAGGAGTCAAGAGCACCCCACCCCCCTTACATCAGATTTCAAGAGCCCCCCCCATCATCAGGAGTCAAAAGCACCCCACCCCCCCTTACATCAGATTTCAAGAGCCCCTCCCCATCATCAGGAGTCAAGAGCACCCCACCCCCCTTACATCAGATTTCAAGAGTTCCCCCCCCCCTTACATCAGATTTCAAGACCCCCCCCCCCCCCCCCCCATCAGGAGCCAAGAGTCCCCCACCCTCCCTTACATCACATTACACCCCCCTTACCTTGTGCTGTGCTGGGGGGTGGAGCTGGGAAGTAGAAAGTGCAGGGTCTGGAGGAGGATCAGAGGAGGGCTGGAGTCTGCTGAATGCTGAGACCAGGGGAGGCAGAGAAGAGGGAGTGCTGCGGCTGCACAGAGAGGTGCAAGATCTGTAAGAGGAGTTCTGTCCTCCTCTCTGCTGCCGACTGCTGAGACAAGGTGGGGACGGAGAAGAGGTGGTGCTGCGGCTGCACAGGGAGATGCAGGATCTGTAGGAGGAGTTCTGTCCTCCTCTCTGCTGCCGACTGTTGAGACAAGAAAGGAGCGGAGACGAGGGAGTGCTGCGGCTGCACAGAGAGGCACAGGATCTGCTGACTGCTGAGACAAGGTGGGGGCAGAGACGAGGTGGTGCTGTGGCTGCATAGAGAGGCACAGGATCTGTAGGAGGAGTTCTGTCCTCTCTTCTGCCGACTGTTGAGACAAGAAGGGAGCAGAGACGAGGGAGTGCTGCGGCTGCACAGAGAGGCACAGGATCTGCTGACTGCTGAGACAAGGTGGGTGCAGAGACGAGGTGGTGCTGCGGCTGCACAGAGAGGCACAGGATCTGTAAGAGGAGTTCTGTCCTCCTCTCTGCTGCCGACTTCTAAGACAAGGTGGGGGCAGAGACCAGGGGGGTGCCGCAGCTACCAGAGGGGTGTGAGAGCCACATGAAATGACCTGGCTGGCTGAATTTGGCAGTCTCTTATAGATTACCATCTAGTGGCCATATTGTGGGATTTTCCTGATTGAGGTATTTCTGGAAAATAATGCATTATGGCCACTAGATGGGGCTAGTTTTCAGAAATACCTCAACCAGGAAAATACAACATTATGGCCACTAGATGTAGCTGGTGAAACAGGCATATTAGAGCCCATTCAAATGAACCAAACTGTCCAAAAAGTGAACACGCCCCATTTTGACATTGTAGGGCCCGGCAGCGCATGGTAGTGCGTGTGTGTTGGAGCCAACATTCTTTGGTGCTTTGGGGTACCTTTCATAGTGAATGGGACCCCAACGTGCTAATGACAGGCGCATGAAATGGTGCAGCCATATACTGCGATAACACTGGATTGATAATTGACGCCGGTATATGAGCAGCACAGAGGCTAAATGGTTGGCACTTCCCCCTGACAGTACTCGGGTCATCAATTCAAATCCCAACCACAGCACCACCTGCCTGGAGTTTGCATGTTCTCCCTGTGCCTGCGTGCGTTTCCTCCGGGTACTCCGGTTTCCTCCCACACTCAAAAGATATGCTGGGAGGTGAATTGGCTCCTGTCTAAATTGGCCCTAGTATGTGAGTTAGGGACCTTAGACTGTACGCTCCTCAGGGGCGGGGACTGATGTGAATGCACAATATATATATAAAGTATCACCACCTGCCTGGAGTTTGCATGTTCTCCCTGTGCCTGCGTGGGTTTCCTCCGGGTACTTCGGTTTCCTCCCACACTCCAAAGACATGCTGGGAGGTGAATTGGCTCCTGTCTAAATTGGCCCTAGTATGTGAGTTAGGGACCTTAGACTGTACGCTCCTCAGGGGCGGGGACTGATGTGAATGCACAATATATATGTAAAGTGTCACCACCTGCCTGGAGTTTGCATGTTCTCCCTGTGCCTGCGTGGGTTTCCTCTGGGTACTCCTGTTTCCTTCCACAGTCCAAAGACATGCTGGTAGGTTAATTGGCTCCTGTCTAAATTGTCCCTAGTATGTGTATGTATGAATGTGAGTTAGGGACCTTAGATTGTACGCTCCTCGGGGGCGGGGACTGATGTGAATGTACAATATATATGTAAAGTGCTGCGTAAACTGACGGCGATATAAGTACCTGAAATAAATAAATATAAATAAATAAATACATTTCTCTCCCACAGGAACGGGATAAATTCTACTTGACCCGCAGCGTCATCCTGGACCTCCTACAAGCCCTGAAATTGAAGTCTCCTCTCCCCGACACCAACCTCCTTCTGCTGGTTCAGGTAAAACACAATCTACACTGTGAAGGGGGGAGAGATAATTACATGGAGGAGCAAATGGCCCATTTAATCAGGAAAGGTCCCCGGGGGCCCCGGCTTTATGTGCGAAACTTTACTCATTCAATCAAAGAAACGGCATTCCAGATCTGTGCCGGCACCGCTGCGGTTCTTACAGGCAGACGTGACCTAATTAAGAGTCTCTTTAAAGCTGAACTCCGGGCGGAGAGACCTTTTTATATATATATTCCTCAATTGCAAAGTTATAAATCCACTTTGTGTGCACAAAATGCCTTTGCAAACCCAGATATGACTTTGTAAAAGGATCAGTGACATCATCGCCGTGCTGTACATATCCTGGGCATAGAGCAGAGCTGTGGGAAGAACCTAACAGACTCCACCCACTACAGGAGGGGGTGTAAACAAGACCAGTCCCCCTGCACAAGGAGAGAGAGCAAAGCTGTGGGAGGGACCTAACAGACTCCACCCACTACGGGAGAGGGTGTAAGCAAGACCAGTCCCCCTGCACAAGGAGAGAGAGCAAAGCTGTGGGAGGGACCTAACAGACTCCACCCACTACGGGAGAGGGTGTAAGCAAGACCAGTCCCCCTGCACAAGGAGAGAGAGCAAAGCTGTGGGAGGGACCTAAAAGACTCCACCCGCTTCAGAAGGGGGCGGAAACAAGACAAGTTCCCCTGCACAAGGAGAAAGAGCTGTAGGGGGGACCCAGCAAGCCCCGCCCACTACAGAAAACTGTAGAAAGGGGTGGAGACAAAACCAGTCACCCTGCACAAGGAAAGAGAGAGAGCAGAGCTGTGGGAGGGACCCAGCAGGCCCCACCCACTACGGAAAACTAAAAGAGGGGGCGGAAACAAGACCAGTCACCCTGCACAAGGAGAGGGCGAGCAGAGCTGAGAGAGGGACCCAACAGGCCCCACCCACTACAGAAAACCACAGAAAGGGGGCGGGGACAAGAACAGTCACCCTGCACAAAAAGAGAGAGCAGAGCAGTGGGAGGGACCCAAAAGACTCCACCCACTACAGGAGGGGGCGGAAACCAGACAAGTCCCCCTGCACAAGGAGAGAGAGCAGAGCTTTGGGAGGGACCCAGCAGGCCCCACCCACAACAGAAAACAACAGGAAGGGGCTGAGACAAGACCAGTCACCATGCACAAGTAGAGAGCGGAGCTGTGGGAGGAACCCAAAAGACTCCACCCACTACAGAAGGGGGTGGAGACAAGACCAGTCTCCCTGCACAAGGAGAGAGCAGCAGTGAGCGGTCCTTACTCCAGGAAGTCTCACCCTGGATGACGGCCCAGATCAGGCAGAAGTTCACACCGAGATTCCAGGAGAATATGATGGATTTGGATGACATTTGATGATCGCGAAGTTCAGATTTAAATTGAGCGCTATCTGTGTAGTATAAACGGTCCTAATAATGAGTGTCGGGTTCACCTGGAGTCCAGGCAGGACCAGCATTATGGTGGAAGCCATTCCTTGTTCAGATTGCTGATACATCCAGAAATATCTAACACTTTGCCAGCACCCCGCAAGGCCACGCCTCCTGACCCCACCTATACATTATATCATACTTGGTATTTGGGGGGGCCCTTGGCAGGGGGCAGAAACGCATGCCACACACCACTTTAAATGCCCATCTGAACTTGACTGTAAAATGAATCTAAACTTTCATTTGTTAGCTTTGTATAGCATGTGTAAGGGTGAGGACCCCGGTTGGGTGTTTACTGATGTCCTCTCTAAGGGGATTCACCCTCCGTCACTTACCTTGGTGGAGGCCAAAGTGATGAGAGGGCTACCCTTGCGGCTCTGGTCCAAACACACGGGAATGGGGGAACAGGCGTGGACGGGTCAGCATAGGACGGGTGCCGAGAACCTGGACAGGAGATGGTGATCAGTAGTGATGGTCTGCAGTGACGGTGGTAGATGAAGTAGGAGAACCTCACGATCAGCCGTAGTCTGTGCACTGATAGCCTGGAGCCAGGCCAGGGTCATACATGATCAGACGACTGGAAGAGGGGACGTGGTCAGGAGCCAGGCCAGGGTCATACATGATCAGACGACTGGAAGAGGGGACGTGGTCAGGAGCCAGGCCAGGGTCATACACCATCAGACAGATGGCAGAGGGGATGTGGTCAAGAGCCAGGCCAGGGTCATACATGATCAGACGACTGGAAGAGGGGACATGGTCAGGAGCCAGGCCAGGGTCATACATGATCAGACAACTGGAAGAGGAGACGTGGTCAGGAGCCAGACCAGGGTCATACACGATCAGACGGATGGCAGAGAAGACGTGGTCAGGAGCCAGGCCAGGGTCATACACCATCAGACAGATGGCAGAGGGGATGTGGTCAAGAGCCAGGCCAGGGTCATACACGATCAGACGGATGGCAGAGGGGACGTGTTCAAGAGCCAGGCCAGGGTCATGCATGATCAGACGACTGGAAGAGGGGACGTGGTCAGGAGCCAGGCCAGGGTCATACACAATCAGACGGATGGCAGAGAAGATGTGGTCAGGAGCCAGGCCAGGGTCATACACCATCAGACAGATGGCAGAGGGGATGTGGTCAAGAGCCAGGCCAGGGTCATACATGATCAGACGACTGGAAGAGGGGACATGGTCAGGAGCCAGGCCAGGGTCATACATGATCAGACAACTGGAAGAGGAGACGTGGTCAGGAGCCAGGCCAGGGTCATACACGATCAGACTGATGGCAGAGGGGACGTGTTCAAGAGCCAGGCCAGGGTCATGCATGATCAGACGACTGGAAGAGGGGACGTGGTCAGGAGCCAGGCCAGGGTCATACACGATCAGACATCTGGAAGTGGAGACGTGCTCAGGAGCCAGGCCAGGGTCATACACGATCAGACGACTGGAAGAGGGGACGTGGTCAGGAGCCAGGCCAGGGTCATACATGATCAGACAACTGGAAGAGGAGACGTGGTCAGGAGCCAGGCCAGGGTCATGCATGATCAGACGACTGGAAGAGGGGACATGGACAGGAGCCAAGCCAGGGTCATACATGATCAGACGACTGGAAGAGGAGACGTGGTCAGGAGCCAGGCCAGGGTCATACACGATCAGACGACTGGAAGAGGGGACGTGGTCAGGAGCCAGGCCAGGGTCATACATGATCAGACAACTGGAAGAGGAGACGTGGTCAGGAGCCAGACCAGGGTCATACACGATCAGACGGATGGCAGAGAAGACGTGGTCAGGAGCCAGGCCAGGGTCATACACCATCAGACAGATGGCAGAGGGGATGTGGTCAAGAGCCAGGCCAGGGTCATACACGATCAGACGGATGGCAGAGGGGACGTGTTCAAGAGCCAGGCCAGGGTCATGCATGATCAGACGACTGGAAGAGGGGACGTGGTCAGGAGCCAGGCCAGGGTCATACACAATCAGACGGATGGCAGAGAAGATGTGGTCAGGAGCCAGGCCAGGGTCATACACCATCAGACAGATGGCAGAGGGGATGTGGTCAAGAGCCAGGCCAGGGTCATACATGATCAGACGACTGGAAGAGGGGACATGGTCAGGAGCCAGGCCAGGGTCATACATGATCAGACAACTGGAAGAGGAGACGTGGTCAGGAGCCAGGCCAGGGTCATACACGATCAGACTGATGGCAGAGGGGACGTGTTCAAGAGCCAGGCCAGGGTCATGCATGATCAGACGACTGGAAGAGGGGACGTGGTCAGGAGCCAGGCCAGGGTCATACACGATCAGACATCTGGAAGTGGAGACGTGCTCAGGAGCCAGGCCAGGGTCATACACGATCAGACGACTGGAAGAGGGGACGTGGTCAGGAGCCAGGCCAGGGTCATACATGATCAGACAACTGGAAGAGGAGACGTGGTCAGGAGCCAGGCCAGGGTCATGCATGATCAGACGACTGGAAGAGGGGACATGGACAGGAGCCAAGCCAGGGTCATACATGATCAGACGACTGGAAGAGGAGACGTGGTCAGGAGCCAGGCCAGGGTCATACACGATCAGACGACTGGAAGAGGGGACGTGGTCAGGAGCCAGGCCGGTCATACATGATCAGACGACTGGAAGAGGGGACGTGGTCAGGAGCCAGGCCGGTCATACATGATCAGACGACTGGAAGAGGGGACGTGGTTAGGAGCCAGGCCGGTCATACACGATCAGACGACTGGAAGAGGGGACGCGGTCAGGAGCCAGGCCAGGGTCATACACGATCAGACGGATGGCAGAGGGGACGTGTTCAAGAGCCAGGCCAGGGTCATGCATGATCAGACGACTGGAAGAGGGGACGTGGACAGGAGCCAAGCCAGGGTCATACATGATCAGACGACTGGAAGAGGAGACGTGGTCAGGAGCCAGGCCAGGGTCATGCATGATCAGACGACTGGAAGAGGGGACGTGGTCAGGAGCCAGGCCGGTCATACATGATCAGACGACTGGAAGAGGGGACGTGGTCAGGAGCCAGGCCAGGGTCATGCATGATCAGACGACTGGAAGAGGAGACGTGGTCAGGAGCCAGGCCAGGGTCATGCATGATCAGACGACTGGAAGAGGGGACGTGGTCAGGAGCCAGGCCGGTCATACATGATCAGACGACTGGAAGAGGGGACGTGGTCAGGAGCCAGGCCGGTCATACATGATCAGACGACTGGAAGAGGGGACGTGGTCAGGAGCCAGGCCGGTCATACATGATCAGACGACTGGAAGAGGGGACGTGGTTAGGAGCCAGGCCGGTCATACACAATCAGACGACTGGAACAGGGGACGCGGTCAGGAGCCAGGCCGGTCATACACGATCAGACGACTGGAAGAGGAGACGTGGTTAGGAGCCAGGCCGGTCATACATGATCAGACGACTGGAAGAGGGGACGTGGTTAGGAGCCAGGCCGGTCATACATGATCAGACGACTGGAAGAGGGGACGTGGTTAGGAGCCAGGCCGGTCATACATGATCAGACGACTGGAAGAGGGGACGTGGTTAGGAGCCAGGCCGGTCATACACGATCAGACGACTGGAACAGGGGACGCGGTCAGGAGCCAGGCCAGGGTCATACATGATCAGGCTCCTGACTCTGTCCCCTCTTCCATCCGTCTGATTGTGTATAACCTTGCCTGCACATGTATAAGAATTGGCCGCACATGTATGAGCATTGCCTGCATGAGTACTGGTTCCCTGACACCCTTTCTGTTCATCCTTGTCTCTGGTGCAGAAAGAGATGGAAGAGAAAGGAGGTACAGTATGGGGGAGTCAGGAGGGCGCAGTACAGGGGGAGTCAGGAGGACACAGTACAGGGGGGAGTCAGGAGGGCACAGTACAGGGGGGAGTCAGGAGGGCACAGTACAGGGGGGAGTCAGGAGGGCACAGTACAGGGGGGAGTCAGGAGGGCACAGTATAGGGGGAGTCAGGAGGGCACAGTACAGGGGGGAGTCAGGAGGGCACAGTACAGGGGGGAGTCAGGAGGGCACAGTACAGGGGGGAGTCAGGAGGGCACAGTACAGGGGGAGTCAGGAGGGCACAGTACAGGGGGGAGTCAGGAGGGCACAGTATAGGGGGAGTCAGGAGGGCACAGTACAGGGGGGAGTCAGGAGGGCACAGTACAGGGGGGAGTCAGGAGGGCACAGTATAGGGGGAGTCAGGAGGGCACAGTACAGGGGGGAGTCAGGAGGGCACAGTACAGGGGGAGTCAGGAGGACACAGTACAGGGGGGAGTCAGGAGGGCACAGTACAGGGGGGAGTCAGGAGGGCACAGTACAGGGGGGAGTCAGGAGGGTACAGTACAGGGGGGAGTCAGGAGGGCACAGTACAGGGGGGAGTCAGGAGGGCACAGTACAGGGGGGAGTCAGGAGGGTACAGTACAGGGGGGAGTCAGGAGGGCACAGTACAGGGGGAGAGGTGAGGGCACAGTACAGGGGGGAGTCAGGAGGGCACAGTACAGGGGGAGAGGTGAGGGCGCAGTACAGGGGGGAGGCAGAAGGGCACAATACGAGGGAGTCAGGAGGGCACAGTACAGGGGGGAGTCAGGAGGGCACAGTACAGGGGGAGAGGTGAGGGCACAGTACAGGGGGAGAGGTGAGGGCACAGTACAGGGGGGAGTCAGGAGGGCACAGTACAGGGGGAGTCAGGAGGGCACAGTACAGGGGGAGTCAGGAGGGCACAGTACAGGGGGAGTCAGGAGGACACAATACAGGGGAGTCAGGAGGGCACAATACAGGGGAGTCAGGAGGGCACAGTACAGGGGGAGTCAGGAGGGCACAATACAGGGGGAGTCAGGAGGACACAGTACAGGGGAGTCAGGAGGGCACAGTACAGGGGGAGTCAGGAGGACACAGTACAGGGGGGAGTCAGGAGGGCACAGTACAGGGGGAGTCAGGAGGACACAGTACAGGGGGGAGTCAGGAGGGCACAGTACAGGGGGGAGTCAGGAGGGCACAGTACAGGGGGGAGTCAGGAGGACACAGTACAGGGGAGTCAGGAGGGCACAGTACAGGGGGGAGTCAGGAGGACACAGTACAGGGGAGTCAGGAGGGCACAGTACAGGGGGAGTCAGGAGGGCACAGTACAGGGGGAGTCAGGAGGGCACAGTACAGGGGAGTCAGGAGGGCACAGTACAGGGGGGAGTCAGGAGGGCACAGTACAGGGGGGAGTCAGGAGGGCACAGTACAGGGGGGAGTCAGGAGGGCACAATACAGGGGGGCCAGGAGGGCACAGTACAGGGGGGAGTCAGGAGGGCACAGTACAGGGGGGAGTCAGGAGGGCACAATACAGGGGGAGTCAGGAGGACACAGTACAGGGAAGGGGGAGGCAGAAAGGCACAGTACAGGGGGTCAGGAGGGCACAGTACGGGGGGAGTCAGGAGGGCACAGTACGGGGGAGGGGGGAGGCAGAAAGACACGGTACAGGTTCTGGGACGCTGAACCTGCTTAGTAAAAAGCGGGACTGTCCCAGCAAATCCGGAACTGGTGGCAAGTATGCTGTAATGCAAGATTATCATGGGGCCCCCATGCACCTGGGGCCCTTGGGCAATGCTCAGGGGTGCCCATGCTTTAGGACAGCCCTGCCCCGTTCCATTCTAACATTGTAATATTCAGATATTTTTATGCAATCATAATGACATTCGTTCAGCTTTAGCTAAAAGCCACAAAGATTCACCATCTGATATTTAATGTAAATGATCACAATGTGCTGTACAGTAAATGCCCCCCTGATATAAACCGAGATTTTACATCCCTACATAGACAGATAACCAACACAGAGATAAGTCTCAAGTCTGCAAAGTAGATGTGAAAGCCAATCGCTAGAATCTCCTAGAAGTGTTACATGATGACGTCATTGCAAAGCTCTACAAAGCTACAGAGATTGTTATCTCCTATTTACAAACCGATCACACTGTACTATAAATGACCCCCCTGATATAAACTGTGCTTTTAATATCTCCATACGGTACATAGATAACAAACTCGGCAGATAAAATAACAGATAAAGCCGATCACAGAAGTGTTACATGATGACGTCATTGCAAAGCTTTACAAAGCTACAGAGATTATTATCTTCTATTTACACACCGATCACACTGTATAAACTGTGCTCTCCATATCTCCACACAGTACATAGATAACAAACTCGGCAGATAAAATAGCAGATAAAGCCGATCACAGAGGGGTTACAGGATGACGTCAAAGCTCTACAAAGCTACAGAGATTGTTATCTCCTATTTACAAACCATATTATCCATACAAATCCATATCTCCATACAGTACATAGATAACAAACCCGGCAGATAAAATAAAGATAAAGCCGAGGTGTTACATGATGACGTCATTTCAAACATTTGTTGTCTCCCATTTCCTGTAACTGAGCACGCTGTGCCAGATACAGGCTGTGTTGATGGTATGCAATCAATAATCAATATGCGGCAATGGGAAATCTGGCATCTTAAGCTGATAACTAATTAATTAAAAAGACAGCATCACCTTACCCGTGCAGAGGAGAGTCGCCTTGTCTCTGCAGACCCCCTGTGACCCCCCTACACCCACCTCACCTTCATTTCATGTTCCTCTACAGCTGGCGCCGATATTGGCCGTGTTGGGGTGGTCTGACATCTCTTCCTTGGTCATGTGACATGCACAGGTAGCCATTGGCTGCTAGACCTGGGCACCGTCATAGGGGAGCAGGTCACTTGCTCTTCCATACCTGGAAGTACAGGGAATTCCTGCTGGCTGCAAAGGTGCGTGGAAGTGCAGGTAATGTAAGTATAGAGGGGGTTGGGGCCCAAAAACACATCATCAACATTTATTGGTTCAGAAAGATGGAGAAGCAAAATGTATCCAATGAGCTCTGGGAAGATGGCTCTTCTGGAAGAGGCCCCACACCGACAGCTCAGCATGTGATACTGTGTGGAAACGGCCTCGACTCCTCCTAGGTCACGCCCTCTGATGCTTCGCCCAACCCCTGAGGCATAGCCCTATGAGGTCTGAAATGCATCGGGGAGTGTGTCCTTGGATACTGCGTGGAAACGGCCTTGAGTCCTCCTAGGTCACGCCCTCTGATGCTTCGTCCAACCCCTGAGGCATAGCCCTATGAGGTCTGAAATGCATCGGGGGGGGGTGTCCTTGGATACTGTGTGGAAACGGCCTTGACTCCTCCTAGGTCACGCCCTCTGATGCTTCGTCCAACCCCTGAGGCATAGCCCTATGAGGTCTGAAATGCATCGGGGAGTGTGTCCTTGGATACTGTGTGGAAACGGCCTTAGCCTTGACTCCTCCTAGGTCACACCGTCTGATGTTTCGCCCAACCCCTGAGGCATAGCCCTATGAGGTCTGAAATGCATCGGGGGGGGGGGTGTCCTTGGATACTGTGTGGAAACGGCCTTAGCCTTGACTCCTCCTAGGTCACACCCTCTGATGTTTCGCCCAACCCCTGAGGTATAGTCCTATGAGGGCTGAAATGCATCAGTGGATGTGGCCTTGGATACTGTGTGGAAACGGCCTCAGCCTCGACTCCTCCTAGGTCACGCCCTCTTATGTTTCACCCAACCCCTGAGGTATAGTCCTATGAGGGCTGAAATGCATTAGTGGATGTGGCCTTGGATACTGTGTGGAAACGGCCTCAGCCTCGACTCCTCCTAGGTCACGCCCTCTGATGTTTCGCCCAACCCCCAAGGCATAGTCTTATGAGGGCTGAAACACATTAGGGGGTGTGGCCTTGGAGAAGGCGAGGCTGTTCCCACACAGTATCGCACGCTGGCACCTCAGTCTGTTATAATGGTCACATGTCCGCCCAAGCAGAGGAGGAGTGGGCATTACTAGGTCTTCACTGGTTCTCTGTGCTTTTCTATCCAATACAGGCAGATCATGGCTGGTGGGAGGGGCTGGCAGGGGGCTGTGCATAGCTTCCTGAAAACATCCCAGCACCCTGCCTCAGTACTACTCTGTCCTGATGCAAGCAGTGGGCTGACTCATGGGAGGAGTTATGCAAATATCAGAATGTCTTGATGGGTGGGTGTCAGTCTGGAGAAGTGAGTGGTCCCAGGCAGGATGAATTTGCATGCAGACTGCCCACATGTGATGCTGAGCTTTCATGACTGATAGAGTTGAAATCCACTGAATGAAAGGGGCGGGGCCAGGGACAGTCAGGCTGGGGTGGAAAGTACTAGATGATGCTGGGCGTCCTCCAACCAGGAAATGAGGTGGAGCTCTATCTGATGGGCTGCAGCTTCTACTGCACATTGTGAGAAGCTCCAGAAGAGGAGGAGGAGTCCAGGAGAGGAGCCGGTACACCTGTGCAAGACTGAAGGGGAGGAGCCTGTACACCTGTGCAAGACTGAAGGGGAGGAGCCGGTACACCTGTGCAAGACTGAAGGGGAGGAGACGGTACACCTGTGCAAGACTGAAGGGGGAGGAGACGGTACACCTGTGCAACACTGAAGGGGAGGAGCCGGTACACCTGTGCAAGACTAAACAGGGGGAGGAGCCAGTTCACCTGTGCAAGACTGAAGGGGGGAGGAGCCAGTACACCTGTGCAAGACTGAAGGGGGAGGAGCCGGTACACCTGTGCAAGACTGAAGGGGAGGAGCCGGTACACCTGTGCAAGACTGAAGGGGAGGAGCCGGTACACCTGTGCAAGACTGAATGGGGGAGGAGCCGGTACACCTGTGCAAGACTGAAGGGGGGAGAAGCTGGTACACCTGTGCAAGACTGAACGGGGGAGGAGCCAGTACACCTGTGCAAGACTGAAGGGGAGGAGCTGGTACACCTGTGCAAGACTGAAGGGAGAGGAGACGGTACACCTGTGCAAGACTGAAGGGGAGGAGCCGGTACACCTGTGCAAGACTGAAGGGGAGGAGCCGGTACACCTGTGCAAGACTGAAGGGGAGGAGCCGGTACACCTGTGCAAGACTGAAGGGAGAGGAGACGGTACACCTGTGCAAGACTGAAGGGGGAGGAGACGGTACACCTGTGCAAGACTGAAGGGGAGGAGCCAGTACACCTGTGCAAGACTGAACGGGGGGAGGAGCCGGTACACCTGTGCAAGACTGAAGGGGGGAGGAGCCGGTACACCTGTGCAAGACTGAAGGGGGAGGAGCCGGTACACCTGTGCAAGACTGAAGGGGGAGGAGCCGGCACACCTGTGCAAGACTGAAGGGGGAGGAGCCGGTACACCTGTGCAAGACTGAAGGGGGAGGAGCCGGTACACTTGTGCAAGACTGAACGGGGGAGGAGCCGGTACACATGTGCAAGAGTGAAGGGGGGAGGAGCCTGTACACCTGTGCAAGACTGAAGGGGGGAGGAGCCAGTACACCCGTGAAAGACTGAAGAGGGGAGGAGCCAGTACACCTGTGCAATACTGAAGGGGGGAGAAGCCGGTACACCTGTGCAAGACTGAAGGGGGAGGAGACAGTACACCTGTTCAAAACTAAAAGGGGGAGGAGCCGGTGCACCTGTGCAAGACCTAAGGGGGAGGAGCCGATACACCTGTGCAAGACTGAAGGGGGAGGAGACGGTACACCTGTGCAAGACTGAAGGGGGAGGAGCCGGTACACCTGCGCAAGACTAAAGGGGGGAGGAGCCAGCACACCTGTGCATGACTGAAGGGGGAGGAGACGGTACACCTGTGCAAGACTTAAGGGGGGAGGAGCCAGTACAGCTGTGCAAGACTGAAGGGGGAGGAGACGGTACACCTGTGCAAGACTGAAGGGGGGAGAAGCCGGTACACCTGCGCAAGACTGAAGGGGGGAGGAGCCGGCACACCTGTGCAAGACTGAAGGGGGGAGGAGCCGGTACACCTATATATGATTTAAGGGGGGGGGGGGCGGAGGGAGGATTTAACGCCAAATAAGGTGTTCCCAGATCTTTTGCATTCAGTTGTTCGATTCCCAGAGATAAAATATTGTTTTATTGTTTTTTTTAAAATGATGAAAAGTTTGTTTCCTGATAACTGGGATTTTTTTGTCGTTCTGTTTTTTTCTCTCAGTTTATTTGCACAGATGTCGGCACCAAATTAGCGGAGTCCACCATAATTCACAAGCAGATGATCGCTTCTCTACCTGGGGTGAGTACAACATTCTCAGGAACACACACACACCCCTTGTCCCCATGCACCTGTCCCCTTGGCCCTGCTATTTTGGTGAGGAAACGTCCCGGTGGTCTTCTACTCCAATAAAAGATCAATCTATGCTGAAAGATGCTGGTGGGCTGCCGAGAAAAATGAAAGTTTATTCCTGGCACTGCAGCTTCTCCCCAACAAATTCTATCCTCAGATCCCTCATAGTGTGCCGACTATGGCCACAGATCTCCTGCAACTTCTCCTCAACAACTTCTATCCTCAGATCCCTCATAGTGTGCCGACTATGGCCACAGATCTCCTGTGATTTCTCCCCGATGAATTCTATCCTCAGATCCCTCATAGTGTGCCGACCATGGCCACAGATCTCCTGTGACTTCTCCCCAACAACTTCTATCCTCAGATCCCTCATAGTGTGCCGACTATGGCCACAGATCTCCTGTGACTTCTCCCTGATGACTTCTATCCTCAGATTCCTCATAGTGTGCCGACTATGGCCACAGATGTCCTGTGACTTCTCCCCGACGATTTCTATCCTCAGATCCCTCATAGTGTGCCGACTATGGCCCCAGATCTCCTGTGACTTCTCCCCGATGACTTCTATCCTCAGATCCCTCATAGTGTGCAGACTATGGCCACAGATCTCCTGCGACTTCTCCCCGATGACTTCTATCCTCAGATCCCTCATAGTGTGCTGACTATGGCCCCAGATCTCCTGTGACTTCTCCTCGATGACTTCTGTCCTCAGATCCCTCATAGTATGCTGACTATGGCCCCAGATCTCCTGTGACTTCTCCCTGATGACTTCTATCCTCAGATCCCTCATACTGTGCCGACTATGGCCACAGATCTCCTGTGCCTTCTCCCCGATGACTTCTATCCTCAGATCCCTCATAGTGTGCCGACTATGGCCACATATCTCCTGTGACTTCTCCCCGATGACTTCTATCCTGAGATCCCTCATAGTGTGCTGACTATGGCCCCAGATCTCCTGTGACTTCTCCCTGATGACTTCTATCCTCAGATCCCTCATAGTGTGCCGACTATGGCCACAGATCTCCTGTGACTTCTCCCCGATGAATTCTATCCTCAGATCCCTCATAGTGTGCCGACTATGGCCACAGATGTCCTGTGACTTCTCCCCGATGAATTCTATCCTCAGATCCCTCATAGTGTGCAGATTATGGCCACAGATCTCCTGTGACTTCTCCCCGATGACTTCTATCCTCAGATCCCTCATAGTGTGCCGACTATGGCCACAGATCTCCTGTGACTTCTCCCCGATGAATTCTATCCTCAGATCCCTCATAGTGTGCCGACTATGGCCACAGATCTCCTGTGACTTCTCCCCGATGACTTCTATCCTCAGATCCCTCATAGTGTGCCGACTATGGCCACAGATCTCCTGCGACTTCTCCTCAACAACTTCTATCCTCAGATCCCTCATAGTGTGCCGACTATGGCCACAGATCTCCTGTGACTTCTCCCCGATGACTTCTATCCTCAGATCCCTCATAGTGTTCACGACCATGGCCACAGATCTCCTGTGACTTCTCCTCAACAACTTCTATCCTCAGATCCCTCATAGTGTGCCGACTATGGCCACAGATCTCCTGTGACTTCTCCCCGATGACTTCTATCCTCAGATCCCTCATAGTGTGCCGACTATGGCCACAGATCTCCTGTGACTTCTCCCTGATGACTTCTCCTCAGATCCCTCATAGTGTGCTGACTATGGCCACAAATCTCCTGTGACTTCTCCTCGATGACTTCTATCCTCAGATCCTTCATAGTGTGCCGTCTATGGCCATAGATCTCCTGTGACTTCTCCCCGATGAATTCTATCCTCAGATCCCTCATAGTGTGGCGACTAGGGCCACAGATCTCCTGTGACTTCTCCCCGATGACTTCTATCCTCAGATCCCTCATAGTGTGCCGACTATGGCCACAGATCTCCTGCGACTTCTCCTCAACAACTTCTATCCTCAGATCCCTCATAGTGTGCCGACTATGGCCACAGATCTCCTGTGACTTCTCCCCGATGACTTCTATCCTCAGATCCCTCATAGTGTTCACGACCATGGCCACAGATCTCCTGTGACTTCTCCTCAACAACTTCTATCCTCAGATCCCTCATAGTGTGCCGACTATGGCCACAGATCTCCTGTGACTTCTCCCCGATGACTTCTATCCTCAGATCCCTCATAGTGTGCCGACTATGGCCACAGATCTCCTGTGACTTCTCCCTGATGACTTCTCCTC
The DNA here is from genome assembly GCF_062004578.1 of Staurois parvus. NCBI lineage: Eukaryota > Metazoa > Chordata > Amphibia > Anura > Ranidae > Staurois > Staurois parvus. The sequence continues at coordinate 156,440 of NW_028319359.1, forward strand.
AGATCCCTCATAGTGTGCTGACTATGGCCACAAATCTCCTGTGACTTCTCCCCGATGACTTCTATCCTCAGATCCCTCATAGTGTGCTGACTATGGCCCCAGATCTCCTGTGACTTCTCCCCGATGACTTCTATCCTCAGATCCCTCATAGTGTGCCGACTATGGCCATAGATCTCCTGTGACTTCTCCCCGATGAATTCTATCCTCAGATCCCTCATAGTGTGGCGACTAGGGCCACAGATCTCCTGTGACTTCTCCCCGATGACTTCTATCATCAGATCCCTCATAGTGTGCCGACTATGACCCCAGATCTCCTGTGACTTCTCCCCGATGACTTCTATCCTCAGATCCCTCATAGTGTGCAGATTATGGCCACAGATCTCCTGAGACTTCTCCCCGATGACTTCTATCCTCAGATCTCTCATAGTGTGCCGACTATGGCGGCAGATCTCCTGTGACTTCTTTCCGATTACTTCTATCCTCAGATCCCTCATAGTGTGGCGACTATGGCCCCAGATCTCCTGTGACTTCTCCCCGATGACTTCTATCCTCAGATCCCTCATAGTGTGCCGACTATGGCCCCAGATCTCCTGTGACTTCTCCCCGATGACTTCTATCCTCAGATCCCTCATAGTGTGCCAACTATGGCCATAGATCTCCTGTGACTTCTCCCTGATGACTTCTATCCTCAGATCCCTCATAGTGTGCTGACTATGGCCACAGATCTCCTGTGACTTCTTCCCGATGACTTCTATCCTCAGATCCCTCATAGTGTGCTGACTATGGCCCCAGGCCTCCTGTGACTTCTCCTCGATGACTTCTATCCTCAGATCTCTCATAGTGTGCTGACTATGGCCACAGATCTCCTGTGACTTCTTCCCGATGGAGGCGGGCTTCATGTTTAGAATCACTGACATGTATTGCCCAAAGTGCCACATAAAGGTTGCTGGGGGGGTCCCCATGACTAGACGTGGTGCCCTCAGAATGTTTTTTATGGGGAAGATGTGATGTGTCTCCAGAAGGGAGATCTCTCTCCGTCTCCATTCCCATCTCTCCTGTGATAAACGGATAATCTCTCTGTTTACTTCTCTCGTGTTTCCTGCGCACAGCCGAGGCTCGACGTACTTAATCTCTCTTAAATAGAAGGAAAATCTGTCTGCTCGAAGGCCGAGGAGACTCGCCGGTGCCGCCGACTTTACAAGCCTGGCGCTCTCCAAATAAAAAAGGAGAATTAATTCTGCGGATTTGTTATCGGCAAATCCAGGGAGATGATTTCACAAAGTCACGCTAACATCTCAGAAATGTAAACAGAGGCTCTTTGTTAATTGGTATTACCCCCCCTCCCTCCCCCATCTATTCATCATTGGAAAAACCTGTCCTCTGTTCTTCTATATTAAGTATGTTCAATGTCTGATCTTAGCCGGGGTCTTATGCCAGCTGGGCATACTCTGCCAGACTCCGTGCCCGTAATGGGTGGTCACTCCAGTCAATGCTAGTTTGTTACTTCTCTAGTCCTGATTCCAGGAAGGCGGCCATGCTGTGTGGCATTCTCCCATCCAGCAAGTGACGGGCCTGAAATAAACTCACTAATCAGGTGCATGATGGTCCTGGAAACCGATTGGCTCGCCTGTTGCTTTTCATGGGTAGCCTTGACTTCTGTGTTGGTGTCATAGATCTGCCACCACCAGGGCTTTTTTTCAGCAGGAACGCTGAATCCCAAGACAACAATATTATCCTTTCCTCTCCCCTTCTATATCTAACCATCCATCTCTTCTTTTCTTTTTTCTTTTCTTTTCTCGTCTGCAATGTTCTCTATGGGGTCCCCTTCTCTTCCAATACTGGATCACCAGACTGTCCTGGGACATACAGACAATACTCAGTAGGGTCAGTGGGCTCCTCTTTGGGTCGCATCAGATTCTCTACAGTGGGGAAAATAATGATCTGACCCCCTGCAGATTTTGTAGGTTCGCCCACTTACACAGAAATGAAGGGTCTATAATATATTTTAAATGATAGAGACAGAATATCAACCAAAAATCCAGAAAAACACACAATAGAAATGTTATAAATGGAGTTGCAGGTCAGTGAGTAAAATAAGTATTTGATCCCCCACCAACCAACAATGATTCTGGCTCCCACAGACTGGCTCTGTGCTCATGTGGTACATGTAAGAAGGCGCTCCTAATGACAACTCGTTATGTGCATAAAAGACACCTGTCCACAGAATCTCTTCCATTCAAACCTCACCACCACCATGGGCAAAGAGCTGTCAAAGGACATCAGGGACAAGTCTGTAGACCTGCACAAGGCTGGAATGGGCTACAAGACCATCAGCAAGAAGCTTGGTGGGAAGGAGACAACTGTTGGAGCGATTATTCGCAAATGGAGGAAATACAAAATACCCTTCAATCGCCCTCGGTCTGGAGCTCCATGCAAGATATCGCCTCATGGGGTAAGGATGACCATGAGAAAAGTGAGGGATCAGCCCAGAACTACAAGGGAGGAGCTTGTGAATGATCTTAAGGCAGTTCGGACCACAGTCTCCAAAAATACAGAAAACACATATACAAGTGTTATAAATGGTGTTGCAGTTCCGTGAGTAAAATAATTATTTGATCCCCAAGCAAAACATGACTTGGTACTTGGTGGAGGAACCTTTGTTGGCAAGCACTGAGGTCAGACGTTTCTTGTAGTTGGTTCCCAGGTTTGTAGACATCTCAGGAGGGATTTTGGTCCACTCTTCTTTACAGATCTTCTCTAAATCCTGAAGGTTTCTTGGCTGTCGCTTGGCCACTCGAAGTTTCAGCTCCCTCCATAAATTTTCCATAGGATGAAGGTCTGGAGACCGGCTAGGCCACTCCATGACCTTAATGTGCTTCTTCTTGAGCCGCTCCTTTGTTGCCTTGGCGGCAGAATGTTTTGGGTCATTGTCATGCTGGAAAACCCATCCACAACCCATCTTCAGTGTTCTGGATGAGGGAAGAAGGTTCTCATCCAAGAAAGTGAAAGTGTTTTCGTATATCTGTTCAATAAGTGCAAAAATACATGGTGATCCTGCCAGGAATTCAGTGAGCTCCTGACTTTCTGCAATGAGCTGACAACACATTTTCTCTGCTGCACTGAAACCAGAGTTGTCAGCCCCGTCCAGTTCTCTTCTGCATAAGTGGGAGGTGTTCTGCAGTCCAGCAGGAAAGAACTAAGGCATCGTGAGTTAGGGGCTCCCTGGATTTCTGGTAGAGCAACAAGAATTTATCTGTGATTGCAGCATTTGTAGAGTCGACCAATAGGAAATGTGTGGGAATATGTACTGAACGTGTTCATGGTACATGCTGGCCTGACGCTCCCACGTTCTTAGTCGTAGAGCGGGATATGACGGGATGATTTGTGTTGCAGTGTGGGACGGCCGCCATGGAGTGCACGCGCCAATACATCGCCGAGATTTTGGACTTCATTGCTGATATGCATACATTAACCAAGCTGAAGGTAAGTGTCACCCTGTGAGCACCGGTAAGTCATGACTTTTCCCACCTCATAGGCCGCTGTCTCCATGTCTGATGTTTGTCACGCAGAATCACATGAAGACGTGCTCACAGCCCTTACATGAAGACACGTTCGGTGGTCACCTTAAAGTCGGCCTCGCCCAAATAGCTGCAATGGAGATAACCCGAGGAAACCACCGGGACAACAAGGCTGTTATACGATACCTACCTTGGCTCTATCACCCGCCTTCAGCCATGCAGCAAGGGTAAGTGGGCCGGGACAAGGCTTACCGAAATCTACATTCATGAAGATGGGATATCCGCAAACCAATGAAGCGTTTCCAAAGGTGATGAGGGTTCTTTGGATAGAGTAGGAAATGGCTAGAACACCTGTTGGGTTTTTACTGTGTCCTATTGGGGAGATTTCCCTTCACTTTCTGGACCAAAGACACTACCTACCCAGCTGTATGTCAGGACAGGGGTCCTTATCCACTGGAAGAGATGCAGTCCATGAAATACAGGAGCGTGTCTGAGGTGCATGAAGACATATGAGGGTGCACAGTGCTCACTGGAGTCACAGGATACTCTGTGGTGACTTTGTGACATAGAAGTGCACAGGTGTCACTGGAGACATTGGAGCACATGGGTCACTGGAGACACTGGAGCACATGGGTCACTGGAGACACTGGAGCACATGGGTCACTGGAGACACTGGAGCACACATGGGTCACTGGAGACACTGGAGCACACACGGGTCACTGGAGACACTGGAGCACACATGGGTCACTGGAGACACTGGAGCACACATGGGTTACTGGAGCACAGAGGGGTCACTGGAGACACTGGAGCACATGGGTCACTGGAGCACACAGTGGTCACTGGAGACACTGGAGCACACAGGGGTCACTGGAGACACTGGAGCACACAGGGGTCACTGGAGACACTGGAGCACACAGGGGTCACTGGAGCACACAGGGGTCACTGGAGACATTGGAGCACACAGCGGTCACTGGAGACATTGGAGCACACTTTGGTCACTGGAGACATTGGAGCACACAGGGGTCACTGGAGACATTGGAGCACACAGGGGTCACTGGAGACACTGGTATCACTGGGGATACTGAAATGCATAGGGATCACTTGAGAACACATGGGTCACTGGAGACACAGGGGTCACTGGGGACACTGGAATGTATAGAAGTCACTGGAGCACACAGGGGTCACTGGGGACACTGGATACACTGGAATACACAGGGATCACTGGGGATATCGTCATGCATAGGGATCACTGGAGACACTGGTGCACATAGAGGTCACTGGAGACACTGTAATGTAGAGAGATCATGGGGTCACTGGAGCACACAGGGGTCACTGGGGACACTGGAATGCACAGGGATCACTGGAGACACGGGAGCACACGGGTTACTGGAGCACACTTTCTGGCCCAGAGGTACTCTACGCACCGGAGGTAGGGGGTCTGTTTCCATGGGGAGACATACAGCCCAGGAAATACAAGAGCATGCTTGAGATGTGTGAAGACACAAAACAGTAGAGCACACAGGGATCATCAGGGTCACTGGAGACACTGGAACACAAAGGGGTCATTGGAGACACTGGAGCACACAGGAGTCATCAGGATCACGGGAGACACTGGAGCCCACAGGGGTCACTGAAGACACTGGAGCACACAGGGATCATCAGGGACCCTGGCGTCACAAAGGGGTCATTGGGGTCACTGGAGACACTGAAGCACACAGGGATCATCAGGGACACTGGTGTCACATTAAGGTCACTGGAGACACTGGAACACACTGGTCATTGGAGACACTGGAGCACACAGGAGTCATCAGGATCACTGGAGACCACAGGGGTCACTGGAGACACTGGATCACACGGGTAATGGGAGATATTAGAGCACACAGGAGTCATCAGGATCACTGGAGACCACAGGGATCATTGGGGACACTGAAGCTCACAGTGATCATCAGGGACACTGAAGTCACACAGGGGTTATTGGGGTCACTGGAGACACTGGAACACAAAGGGGTCAATGGAGACACTGGAGCACACAGGGGTCATTGGGGTCACTGGAGCACACAGGAGTCATCAGGATCACTGGAGACCACAGGGGTCATCAGGGACACTGGCGTCACACAGGGGTCATTGGGGACACTGGAGACAGTGGAGCACACAGGGATCATTGGAGACACCGGAGCACACAGGAATCATCAGGATCACTGGAGACACTGGAGACCACAGGGGTCACTGGAGACACTGGATCATCAGGGACACTGGAGACAGTGGAGCACACAGGGATCATTGGGGACACTGGAACACCCAGGGATCATCAGGATCACTAGAGCCCACGGGGGTCATTGAGGTCAGTGGAGACACTGGACCCCAGAGGGATAATCAGGGACTATACAGGGGTCACAGAGCCACTGGAATCATAGGAGTGCATAGGTCAGTGAAGACACTGGGGGTCACAAAGGTGCACTGGGGGTCACAGTCTCTGGAGGCAAAGAAGTCTAAGGGGTCACAGAGGGCACAGGTAGACACTTTAAGGGGGCAGCTGGTGAGAAGACTCCGAGCTGGACCAGGGACAAGGTGAGTGTTACACTCTGCCAGTAAATAATCACTTTTGGGTGGACTGACCCTTTAATGTAATCATTTCTTCCATATTGTTCTGTTACAAGCAGTTTATCTCAGTTGGTTAATGCAGTTAGAATCTACATATATTATAGACAGAAAGTTCCTGCGGATGGAACAGCGCAGACAAATCCGAACATATTCCTTGGGCTGTGGTCTAATTGCTATTTCAGTCATACAAATCATTCTATTTAACGTTTTCTGTATTTTAAAATGTATATTCTTCTTGAATCAGGCCTAAAGAGTTCATTGAGTGTGTGTCGCATATCCGCCTCCTGTCGTGGCTTCTCTTGGGGTCGCTCACCCACGGCGTGGTCTGCCCAAACTCGCCCTCTCCATGCATGCCGATTCCTCTAGATGCCGGCTCCCATGTGGCTGATCACCTCATTGTGATTCTTATCGGATTCCCCGAACAATCGAAGGTACTGTGTGTTGTCTGCATTACATACAGCTCAGTGGATTGCTGTAGGAAAGTCCTGGATTCTTTCTTGGATACACAGAATATAACTGGATATAACATTCATAGGGAAAGTTGATCCCGGGAATATCCGATTGCCTCTCGGGGGGTCAGGAAGGAATTTTTTCCCCTGCAGGAGCAAATTGGATCGTGCTTTGCTGGGGTTTTTTTGCCTTCCTCTGGATCAACTGTGGGTGTAGGATTATAACTTTTTTTTTTTTTTTGTTAATAGTTGATCTGGATGGACTTTTGTCTTTTCTCAGCCAGACTAACTATGTAACTATATTATGTAACCACATTGGTCAGTCCAATTTCTTTATTGTACATCATGGGACACAGAGCATCTGCATGATCTCCTAGGCACAACCCTTCCCCGTTAGGCAAGGCTTCAGTTTTTTGCTACCACAAAGCAAACAAGGCATTTGCCTAGGGCAGCATTTTTCAGGGGGGCAGCACAGCCCCTCAGAAGAAGGGATGAAAGAAAGAACACATGTGGCATGGGGACCTGGTGGGTTCTGAGAGAGGCTACGAGTTTCATGACAGTGTATGCACAGCCCGACCCTCATTTTCAGGGATGTCCGGAGCTGTTGCCATGGGGGATGGTGGCTGGTGTATGGGGGGCAGTGGTAGTGGAAGGCTCTCTCGGGTGGGAAGCAGGGGTGTTATTGGTCAATGTCAGGCTCTCTCTGTGGGGGGGGGGGGGGGTGAGGATGTTTGTGTTGCCTAGTGCAGCACAAAACCTAAATACACCACTGGTCATATATGATAGCATAAGTGAGCAGAGCCTCATATTTATTTATTTATTTTCTTCTATTCTTACTTGAAATTTTTAAAAAAAATTTTCCTCAATGCTTTTATTATTTGGGGGGGGGGGGGGGGGGCTGCGGCCATGCAGCAGCTGAAAGCTGCAGGAGGAAAAGGGGGAGAAGCTGTCTTTCAGCTGCTTGAAGAGCCATATAGGGGATCAGGTCTTGTAATTGCCCCCCCCCCCCTCCCCCACACACAAAACCTAAAGTGACAGGGAGGGCGCACGGACCTCCTGGAGCATTGTAACCCCTAAAGTTCTGCCAGTGCCGATAATGCTAATGTACATGGGGTGATTAGAGTGTGCCCGCCCACATGGAAGAAAAATATATTTGAAATATATTTTAAAAATATTCTTCCATAAATATATTAACATTTATTTGAAATACTACAATTTTGGCCGTATTCAATATACTTCAATAAATATATATATATACATACTGTATGTTGAAATGTGGTCTTATTACAAAAAATATGAAAAATATATTTTTAAAAATACATTTAATCTACATTTTTGGAATGCATTTACAAATGTATGAAAAAATATGTTAAAATGACTTTTTTTTATATGTAAAAAAAAAAAAATCTGAAAAGTATATTTAAAAAAATATATTTTTAAAAATATTTTTCATACATTTTGTATATATAAAAAACACATCTCAACATTCAGTATATACTGTGTGTGTATATATATATATATATATATATACACAGTATATACTGAATGTTGAGATGTGTTTTTTATATATTACAAAATGTATGAAAAATATTTTTAAAAATATATATATTTTACATGGTTTGATATATTTTTAAAAATATTTTTTATATTTTTTGTAATAAGACCGCATTTCAACATACAGTATATATATATATATATATATATATATATATATATATATATATATATAGTGGGAACTCGCTTCAAATGGTAGAGCTCTTCTTGTTAAAGCACACAGCAACTCGCTTATTTAAGGGCTATTTTTCCCACTTTTATTTAAAAGAAAAAGTTCAACACAAATGCTTTCCACGCAGGGGTATCCACCATCAAGCAATACCAACAAAGATTCAGCCTCCTGGCTTGTACGCAGTTCACTGTCTGTCTCCTGCAGACTCTTCCCAAATTATAGCCACTAGCACACAGCTAGTCTGGCTTCCACCTGACTCCAAGGCAGAGACCTCCCGTCTGCCAGGGTGGAGCCCTCCTGACTCCTCTCTGCCGGGGTGGAGCCCTCCTGACTCCGTTTGCCACGGTGGAGCCCAGAACCATGGTCAGGACTCTATAAAAAGGCCTGCACACACCTGTGCACTCAGTGTGCTGGGGGTTCTCAAAACACGGACCCCGGATTGGAGATTTCATCCCTCCCAGATCTCTTTGAAATCTCCTGGCTCCAGATCCCAAAACAGACTTAATGAATAAATGAGGAAATCGAAAAGCCAGTTTCCTCTGCAATACATCAACTTTCTGGAGCCTCTCAACCTGCCTGGTTGAGAATCCAGGGTTTTCAGCTTTAATTTGGCCGTGGCAGGACACCGCACTGCCACAATATATATACACAGTATATACTGAATGTTGAAACGTGTTTTTTTATATATTACAAAATGTATGAAAAATATTTTTAAAAATATATATATTTTACATGGTTTGATATATTTTTCATATTTTTTGTAATAAGACCGCATTTCAACATACAGTATATATATATATTGAAGTATATTGAATACGGCCATAATTGTAGTATTTCCAATATATGTTAAAATATTTGGGAAGAATATTTTTAAACTATATTTAAAAATTTCAAATATATTTTTCTTCCATGTGGGCGAGCACATCCTCGCGCACGCCTGTGGTTGATGGTCATGTCTGTGTAGCTGTCTGCATGAAAATAGCTTTTTCCAGATCCATATCCTACGGCTGGTCAGTGCTCAGAGGAATGGTGCCCCAACCCCTCACTGACAGCCTATAAGGTTGCTGGTTGGCACTGGGCTCCCTGGAACAGGACCCTGTGCAATGATATATTGCCTTGTGGACCAGTAGGGTGCTATACAGGTCCAGGGTGGTGGTCCCATGTAGGGGAGTCAAGTCCCTGAAGGCCTGCCCTGGAGGGTGAAGTTTTACCACCTCGCTGTTAGAGCTGCTGAATTATTTGTTTATTTGAAGTTCATTCAAAAAGTAAAGTTTGCAGAATTGAAATTTAAAAAAAAAACAATTGAAAAGATAAATGTGAATTGTGTTTAGGTATTAATTTGCTAACTTGATATCTGTATAATGTGTCTGACAGACCTCGGTGCTCCACATGTGCTCCCTCTTCCACGCCTTCATCTTTGCCCAGCTGTGGACGGTATACTGCGAGCAGGCCGCCATCGCTCCAACTGTCCAGAACCAGAACGAGTTCAGCTTCACGGCCATCCTGACAGCACTGGAGTTCTGGAGCCGCGTCACTCCCAGCGTCCTCCAGCTGATGGCGCACAACACTGTGGTATGTAAGATCTCGCTGGGTCAGAGGAGGTGATGCCCCCATTCTTAACAAGTTCAATTTACTAAGCTGTAATCCATGTTTTTGTCGTAGCACCTAACTTTTTTTTTCAGTTTTTTTTTTTTCTTCAAGAGGAAAGCAAGATGGTACAATAATAATACAGTTGTGTTTACAAGTCTCCCTCCTCTGGCAGAAATGCTGACATTTTGGCATTGATATTGAAAATCTGACTGATCATGCCAAAAGCTGTCTATTATTGAAGGATAGTGATGATGTGAAGCCATTTATTATCACATGTTTGGCTCTTTTTTAAATCCCAATGAAATTAGAAATCCCCCAAATGGCCTGGATCAGAAGTCTCCGCCCCCAGATCAGAAGTCTCCACCCTCGGATCAGAAGTTTCCCTCCCCCTGGAATGTTCGGTCTTGGTACAGACACACAAGGTGACACACACGGGGTACAATGGCCATTAAAGGTTCATTTCCCACATCTGTGGCTTTTTAAGTTGCAATCAGTGCCTGTGTATAAATAGTCAGTGAGTTTGTTGCTCTCACGTGGAGGCACTGAGCAGGCTAGATACTGAGCCATGAGGAGCAGAAAAGAACTGTCAAAAGACCTGTGTAACAAGGTAATGGAACTTTATAAAGATGGAAAAGGATATAAAAGGATTTTTAAAGCCTTGAATATGCCAGTCAGTACTGTTCAATCACTCGGCCCTTTAAGGGTTCCAGAAGCCGGGAGGCAGGGTGGGGTTTAGGGTCATGTGAGCGCTGTCACGGCGGTCACATGATCAGGAATGGTTCCAATCGAAAGAGGAGATCGGGACCTTTCCGTGAGTACCGGACATGTGTGCTGGGAGTGCTCAGGGTGCACGCTCTTGGCACATATGTCCTTTTTTAATTGCGCGCAAATGTGTGGCCACTCGGCGTCTAGGCCCAGACGCTGGGAGGCTGCACATTTGTGTGCGGCCGGCGTGAAGAGGTTAAGAAGTGGAAAATTTGGGGATCTATTGATACCAAGCCAAGGTCAGGTAGATCAAGGACGATTGCAGCCACAACTGCCAGAAGAAATGTTCGGGATACAAAGATAAACTCTTCACAGGTCACCTCGGGAGAAATCCAGGCTGCTCTGGAAAAAGACGGTGCGGTTGTTTCAAGGTGCGAAATAAGACGATAATACTTGAACAAAAATGAGCTGAATGGTCATCACAGCTTCTGGCACACTGTAATCTGGAGTGACGAGACCAAAATAGAGCTTTATGGTCACAACCAACCATAAGCTCTATGTTTGGAGAGGGGTCAACAGCGACAAGAATACCATCCCCACTGTGAAGCATGGTGGTGGCTCACTGATGTTTTGGGGGGGGTGAGATGTAAAGGCACAGGGAATCTTGTGAAAATTGATGGCAAGATGAATGCAGTGTGTTATTGGAAAATACTAGCAGACAATTTTCTTTCTTCTGCATGAAAACTGCGCATGGGACACTCTGGGACTTTCTAGAATGACAATGACCCCAAGCACAAGGCCAAGATGGCCCTCCAGTGGTTACAGCAGAATGTGAAGGTTCTGGAGAGGCCATCACAGTCTCTTGACCTTCATAGCCACCCTGGGGAGATCTCCAATGTGCAGTTCATGCCAGACCACCAAACACTTTGCATGTCCTGGAGGTATTTTGCCGAGACAGATGGGCAGCTCTACCACCGGCAAGAATTCGGGGGCCTCATAGACAACTATTAGAGAAGACGGCATGCTGTCATTGATGCTAAAGGGGCGCCACACAGGATTAGGAACTAAGGGGAGGCAGACTTTTGAACAGGGGGCATATCATTGGTTTACTTGTTGCAAGGTTCTGTTTTATGATTGGTCCATTCTGTTGTCACCTCCAGTTACAGAATATGAGTCCCATAAGAAATACAAGAAATGGGTTTAGCCTGCTCACTCATAGTCCATCCTGTATATTACCAGTTCTCCAAGGGGAGGCAAACCTTTCAGCACAACTGTTCACATTTTTCAGACCTAGAGCCTTTGGCTTCATGTAGTCATACATATGTAGAAACATAGCATACATTTTGTTTGGCAATAACAACATAGTATTGGCCGTTGGCCATTACCATCAGTGTCATTGACCATTATCATCAGTGTCATTGCCCATTATCATCAGTGTCATTGGCCATTACCATCAGTGTCATTGGCCATTACCATCAGTGTCATTGACCATTATCATCAGTGTCATTGGCCATTATCATCAGTGTCATTGGCCATTATCATCAGTGTCATTGGCCATTATCACCAGTGTCATTGGCCATTATCACCAGTGCCATTGGCCATTATCACCAGTGCCATTGGCCATTATCACCAGTGCCATTAGCCATTATCACCAGTGCCATTGGCCATTATCATCAGTGTCATTGGCCATTATCATCAATGTCATTGGCCATTATCATCAGTGCCATTGGCCATTATCATCAATGTCATTGGCCATTATCATCAGTGTCATTGGCCATTATCATCAGTGTCATTGGCCATTATCATCAATGTCATTGGCCATTATCATCAGTGCCATTGGCCATTATCACCAGTGCCATTGGCCATTATCACCAGTGCCATTGGCCATTATCACCAGTGCCATTGGCCATTATCATCAGTGTCATTGGCCATTATCATCAGTGTCATTGGCCATTATCACCAGTGCCATTGGCCATTATCACCAGTGCCATTGGCCATTATCATCAGTGTCATTGGCCATTATCACCAGTGCCATTGGCCATTATCACCAGTGCCATTGGCCATTATCATCAGTGCCATTGGCCATTATCATCAGTGTCATTGGCCATTATCATCAGTGTCATTGGCCATTATCACCAGTGCCATTGGCCATTATCATCAGTGCCATTGGCCATTATCACCAGTGCCATTGGCCATTATCACCAGTGCCATTGGCCATTATCACCAGTGCCATTGGCCATTATCACCAGTGCCATTGGCCATTATCACCAGTGTCATTGGCCATTATCACCAGTGCCATTGGCCATTATCACCAGTGCCATTGGCCATTATCACCAGTGTCATTGGCCATTATCATCAGTGTCATTGGCCATTATCATCAATGTCATTGGCCATTATCACCAATAACAATATAGTATTGGCCATTATCATCAGCTATCAAGCCATGGCCTGGCTTTTAGGCATAATGTGCATTGCTGATTTGAGTGGTACCTTTTGCTTCCTCCGAACTTTTAAAAACTTTTCAAAGAGAAAATAGAGAGTCACCGCAAAAAAGGGGATTTCTCTTACCCATTTGGGAAAATGGGGGATTCTGGGTCCTAATAAGGGAAAAGGGTTTTTATGGCTTCTCCATATAAAAGGGGATGAAAAGCCTAAAACGGAGGTCATGGGGTAGATGTGATGGGGGATCCTCTGATGTGATAGGGGGATAGAGTAGAAAGAGGGGGCCTGGGTGGTGGGGGAAGAGATGGTAAGGGAATGTGGGGGTGAGTGTAGGGGGAAAGGAAGATGCATCCACTATTCCAGAGAGCCTTATCCTTACCAGCCCAGGAACATGGGACTTGACCCCTAAGGTTCCACAGAAGAGTGTCTTATCCGTTTGGCATGGGTGTTCCCATAATCCTGAGAGTGGGTAAAGTTAAACCTGAAAAATCAGGTCTTCTTAAATCTCTTGCCTTGATCATTACGTGTGGTATTTAAAGTTCTTGTAGTATATAAGTCCTAGACTTTCAGGGACCGCATGGCTAAAGTGGTGGTGGGGGGTGGCATTTATTACCATTTGGCTGTGATGCACGCTCTAGCCACGTTTATTAAATGTATCAACAGGAAGTGTTTGTAGCTATATATAGATAGATGAATGAGATGCAGCAAAAAGGCCGCAGGTTTCTTCCCCAGGTATCACGTACCTGGTGATGGAGGCCAATGGAGAGAGGGCTTCCCTTGCGGCTAAATTCCGGACTCCCCTGAGAGTGGGACAGCGGGAGTCAGGCCCAAAGTTGCACAGGTCACCTGTAGGAGTGCTGGTTGGTGGTCCACTCAGAAGCACAGCTGATGCACGGAGATAGGTCTGCAGACAGGAGACGCCTGTGCGTGGTATGCAAGCCCTTCCGGGATTTAGATGTTTACTGGGCAGTCGGTTCAAGCCAAGGTCAGGTACCAGGTGGGAATCAGAGCAGACGTAGTCAGATGGGATAGCCGAGGTCATACACAGAGGAGCGAGAGAGAGAGAGTATCCGTAAGCCAAGCCGAGGTCAGATCAGGGGTAAGGCAGAGTAGACAGGTCCAGGAGCAAGCCGAGTCGGTAACAGGAAATCACAAGTCAGAATCACAGGAAACAGGAACAGGGCACGGGGAGCTAGAGATCATCCAGCAACCAGAGGAAGTGATGAGCCTCCTTATAAAGGCCGTCTGGCACCAGACTGAGGCTGATGTATACTTCTGCGGCCATGTAGAGTACTGGCAAAAATGCCAGATCTTCCAGAACTTCTGCTGTGGACAGGACCCTGACACCAGGTCAGTTACTTTATAAAGTTTTGTATTTCATCCCATAAGCCCCTGAGATAGAAACATTCCCAGAAGGCCTTAACCAGGTCCCTTTGATGTCACCATCTTCTGGAAGAGACTCGTGAATAGAACCTATCTAGGGTTGAAGGGATTCTATACCACCCTGATAACATTTTAAAATCTGATTCTTGTATCCTAATAACTATTGATGATTTGTAAGCAAAATAAAAGATATTGTCTCGTTGGACATTTGAAAGCGAGAGTCCAAGATCTCTTTTCCATTTGAGTAGTAATGTAAGACATCCTCTGTAGGTGGTTGGTCAATCCATTGGTACAAGTTAGATAGGGCATAATCTTCTGGGGAAGAGTCGAGATATATTGGTAGGCGATGTAGCAAGTTCCTGTGATTTAGGCAGGGAAAGGAGAAAATGTCTGATTTGGGTTATTCTCCACGAGATATGGAGGGTCAGTCATAGCCTGTATTTCAGGAATAGTCTTCCAACCTCTCGGGTTCAAAAAAATTTTGGATTCTATATTTGTTCATAAGTAATTGGGATTTAAAACCACATTCTGAACTTCTTGGTAGTAAGGGAGGATAGCTGAGGACCAGGGAGGACAGAGAAATGTGGGAACTATTTGACAGAAGTCTCTTGGACCAAGGTATGGAGGGTCTCCCCTATCAAGGGGTGTTGTTATCAAACTTTATTTGTTGAAAATAATGTCCATTATGGCAAATAAGAATCATCAAAGCTTAGTGGATGGAGTGGGTAGTTATTTTTGTAAGGGCCATTTTAATCCAAAACTGGATTGGTAACCAATCAGGTGAATCTCTTGCCTGGTTAATATGTCTTTCTGGGACCTCAGTGGTGAAATTTGGCAAAAGTAAAGTGTCTCTTCTTTCTTTACTTTGTCTTTTCCGTTCCCTGTCCTTTCTTTTCCTTTTTCCTTACAATTTATTCCCCTTTCTTTCTTTACACCTCTCTTTTTTTCCTTTTCCTTCCCCTCTGCTCTTCATTACCTTTCACTTTCATTCCCTTAATTTCCTTTCTTCTTTTCCCCTTTTGTGTTCTTTCCTCTTTCCATCCTTTTTCTTCCTATTTCATTTCCTTTTCCCTTTCTCATATTTTAATTACCTTCCCCTTACTTTTATCTTTTCTTCCTTTTCCTTCCCTTTCATTTCTCCCTTTTTCCTTCCATTCCCTTCCTTCTCTATCTTAATTTCCCCTTTCCTTTTCTCCCTACCTTTCTTTTTCTCATTTACCTTTTCCTGTTTCTTTCACTTCCCTTTCCTTGCCAATCTTACCTTTCCATTCTTCCTTTCCTTTTTTACCGTTCCCTTTTCCTTTTCTCCCATTTTACCTTTCCTCCCCCCTTTCCACTTTCCTGTCCTGTCCTTACCTCAACCCACCACACCCTGCTTTCTCACAAGGCCAAAACACAGCTCTTGCCTATGGATTCTCCAATGAGCTCTTTATTCTACATTATAAAAGGTCCATCAAAGTCCTTGTAAGTCTTCTGGCCTTGTAATGGCTATTCCAGTTGGATAGAACTGGAACTTCAAGTCAGCATATCTCATCACTGGAATCCTTCTTATACAGAAAAGGGCAACTGCTGAACAAATGTAACCTAAAATATTAGTACTGGATGGACTAGTAAAGAATTCAGATTCAATACCACTTGGCTGTGAGAAGGGGAGTTGCAGGACCTATGGCCAGTCTTGACTCCAGAGCTTTAGGCCCTCTAGTCTCATTTTGAGCCCGTATTAAAACCAAAGGAGACCAGTGCAAAATAAAAAAAAACATTCTTGAATCATATCAAAAGTAGAAGAAAAGTTGGTGCAATTTTCTAGAAAAATAAATTGTGTAGAAAGGGGAGGTGATTAGGTAAAAGGTGTAAAAGCAAACTTCTATAAATAAAGTCAATATTAAGTTCAGTGTATTATTAGAGCTTTACTTTCACACCTTCTACCTAGACGAGTTCACAGCGTTTACCTTCTACTGCAACACCAAAGCCTCTTACAGTCCTAAAATTATTTTATGAATAAAGATTTTTTAATAAGTATCAGTACATTTAGTTGATTTATTATGGTGTCCTCCCACTTGTGAACACTAATTCTTTGTTGGTCTAGAATAGTCATCCTCAACCAGGGTTCCGTCTTGGTCTAGAACAGTCACTCTCAACCAGCCTTCCGTCTTCGTCTAGAACAGTCATTCTCAACCAGGGTTCAGTCTTGGTCTAGAACAATCATGCTTAACCAGGATTCCTCCATAGGTGTCCAGGGGTTCCTTGAACTGTGGTTGCTTGACCTCACATCTAATGGTGCCAGTACCAGTGCCACATGGCACTTGTGAATAGGGATTCTGTTTTGGTCTAGAACAGTCATCCTCAACCAGGGTTTCTGTCTTGGTCTAGAACAGTCATCCTCAACCAGGGTTTCTGTCTTGGTCTAGAACAGTCATCCTCAACCAGGGTTTCTGTCTTGGTCTAGAACAGTCATCCTCAACCAGGGTTTCTGTCTTGGTCTAGAAAAGTCATCCTCAACCAGGGTTTCTGTCTTGGTTTAGAACAGTCATCCTGAACCAGCCTTCCATCTTGGTCTAGAACAGTCATCCTCAGGGGTGGACTGACCATTTGGATACTCGGGGTACTGCCCAAGGGCCCAGGGTCAGTAGGGGCCCCATGAGATGCCCCTGGTACCTTTCATAGGCTTTTTTGGGTGTGGTTTGAGTGTGGGCGAGGACACAGGGGCCCCATGATCCCCTATTGCCCGGGGGCCCCAGAAGTTGTCAGTCCACCCCTGGTCATCCTCAACCAGCCTTCCCTCTTGGTCTAGAACAGTAATATTCAACCAGCCTTCCGTCTTGGTCTAGAACAGTCATCCTCAACCAGCCTTCCGTCTTGGTCTATAACAGTCCTTCTCAAACAGGGTTCCATCTTGGTCTAGATCAACCATTCTCAACCAGGGTTCCTCCATAGGTGTCCAGGGGTTCTTTGAACTGTGGTTGTTTGACCTCACATCTAATGATGCCAGGACCAGTGGCTCATGGCAGAGCCAGCAGCATGGCAACAATGGTCTTTTTATCTCCCTGTAAGAGTGGCATTCAGACCAACATTGTTTAGTCTAAATTTTTGCCCACTAGTTACCAATATAAGACACATTGTTTCCACTGATCTTTGATGAATTGGATTTGGTAGGGGTTCCCTGTGACCTGAATGCTATTTTAAAGGTTCCTCTGAAGGAAAAAGGTTGAGAAAGGCTGGTCTAGAATAGAATAGAGGTGGTAGAGGATTGGGGTGCCTCAAAATGTTCATGTTCTTAAATGGCGCCATGAGTAAAAAAAAGGATGAGAAACACTACCCTAGGCCACATTCTTCGTTGGCTGTGAAGAGATCTTGCCCAGGAAGGAAGACCTGGCCAACAAGACTAAATCTGGCCATAGATGGATTGAAATGTAACTGTTTCAGCAGGTACTGGCCTAATTTCGATGTGTCTGTTGCACTTCCTGTTCAAGGGGAGTTCATCTATGGACCGCCCTTGAAAGGATTTGTTGGAAAATTTTGCTTCAGTGTATTTTGACAGTGGAGTAGTACCGCTGTCAGAATACGACACAGCAGAGAACTCCTCCTTCCACCTCAGTTGTGTGGATGGGAGAACTTGTTCAGGTTTTTTTCAATCAGATTGCTGGCTGATCAAAAAAAACATATACGAGGATGGCCAGCTGTAGTGGGCCCCACACCTATGTATTCTATGAGGCCCTCTCTGATCCTGTGATATGGGAAAGTATATAAACCTGTGAGATGAGGTTACCGTTACACCTTGCAAGGCCAGAAGTCTTCTTCATGGTTTTCTGAGAGGGATCATTAAGGGATCCTTTGAAGATTAAGATGTGATCCCTACAAGGTTGCTAAACCTGATCAAATCTGTTGACTAGTTACTGATTCCATGGTGTCCTCATGACGCATACCCTTACAACGTTTGTTTTATCGTTTTCAGATGGTAGAGATGGTCTGCCTGCATCTGATCAGCTTAATGGAGGCTCTACAGGAATGCAATTCCACCGTCTTTGTTAAAGTAAGTTATGTGCTACACCATAATTCTCTGCTTTCAGACCTATCTGTACAAGGGGAACCAGGAGCTCATATTCATTTCACTTAGGCAGGAATCCGTTATTCTGACCCCCGCGAAGTAAACAAAGATATTCAAGTAATTAAAGGAGAATTCAAGCAAAGTGCATTATTGATACAAAAAAAAAATGCATTCAGGCAAAACACTCGGAGCTTAGATTGTCCTTCATCTTCATTCTGCATCCAGCAGTAAACAAGCTTGTGAACCATTGTATTTAAAAAGGAGTGCGCTGTCCCTTTAAATAGCAATGTGTACTGATGGAAAGGAGATCTGGTGGTTCTATTGCAATGAAGAAAAACTGATGGTTTTGCTTCAAGTAATCAGCTGATGGTTCTTCTCTGAAGGAGAGTGGAGCTGAGGGATCTGTTCTGATGGAGAGCAGAGATGGTGCTTCTGCTTTACAGAGGGGGGATGGTTCTTTTAGATAAAATGGGAAGCTGTTTTGCTCTGCTAGAGAGTGGAGCTGGTGGTTCTTCTTTAATGGATAGGAGAGCTGATGAATCCTGCTCTGATGGAACAGGGATCTGATGGTTCTACTCTGAGGAGTGGAGCTGATGGTTCTGCCTTACTGGAATTCGGAACTGGTGGTTCTACTTTGATGGACAGTGGAGCTGATGGCTCTTTTCTGATAGATAGGGGAACTGATCGCTCTTTTCTGTTAGAGAGGGAAACTGATTGATCTTTTCTGATAGAGAGGCGAGCTGATGGCTCTTTTCTGATAGGGGAACTGATGGCTCTTTTCTTATGGAGAGGGGATCTGATGATTATACTTTGATGGACAGTGGAGCCGAGAGCTCTTTGCTGTTGGAGAGGGGAGCTGATGGCTCTTTTCTGATAGAGAGGGGAATTGATCGCTCTTTTCTGTTAGAGAGGGGAACTGATTGATCTTTTCTGATAGAGAGGCGTGCTGATGGTTCTTTTCTGATAGGGGAACTCATGGCTCTTTTCTGATAGAGATGGGAATTGATGGCTCTTTTCTTATGGAGAGGGGATCTGATGATTATACTTTGATGAACAGTAGATCCAGGAGCTGTTGGAGAGGGGAGCTGATGGCTCTTTTCTGGTGGAGAGGGGAACTGATGGCTCATTTCTGGTGGAGAGGGGAACTGATGGCTCTCTTCTTGAGAGGGGAGCTGATGATTGTTCTTTGATGGACAATGGAGCCGAGAGCTCTTTGCTGTTGGAGAGGGGAGCTGATGGATCTTTTCTGGTGGAGAGATGAACTGATGGCTCTTTTCTTATGGAGAGGGGAGCTGATGATTGTTCTTTGATAAACATTGGAGCCGAGAGCTCTTTGCTGTTGAAGAGGGCAGCTGATGGCTCTTTTCTGGTGGAGACAGGAACTGATGGCTCTTTTCTGGTGGAGAGGGGAACTGATAGCTATCTTCTTGAGAGGGGAGCTGATGATTATTCTTTGATGAACAGTGGATCCAGGAGCTCTTTGCTGTTGGAGAGGGGAGCTGATGGCTCTTTTCTTGTGGAGAGGGGAACTGATGGTTCTCTTCTTATGGAGAGGGGATCTGATGATTGTATTTTGATGAACAGTAGATCCAGGAGCTCTTTGCTGTTGGAGAGGGGAGCTGATGGCTCTTTTCTGGTGGAGAGGGGAACTGATGGCTCATTTCTTATGGAGAGGGGAGCTGATTATTGTACTTTGATGGACAAAGGAGCTGATGGCTCTTGTCTGATGGAGATTTGAGTTGATGGACCTGCTCTAATGACGATGGTATTTGATGATATTGCTGTGATGGATAGACAGTGCAGGGTTAACATCAGAGGAGCCTGATCTCCCCTCTCATCATTCAGTAGCGTATAAGTCAGTATTATGCTGAACGTCATCATCCCAGACATTTTATTGGTCTGAGCATTGTTTGTATCACCTAAGCAGTACAGACAGGAATAGTATCAATATATTTATAAAATCCTGTTGACCAGGATTTGACCAGCGACAGACCCACTCATGCAGCTGGAAAACACAGTTCTTTGCATTTCCTGGCATACAAGTGCTTGTAATCCCTTCGCATCTGCAAAGCCTTTTGTGTGGCGGCTGTTTGGCATATTTATGTAAGGGCAGAAGCTCTTGAGTCTGAGAATGTCAGTATGATGCAACAAAACACTTTATCTAATTACCCTGAAAGCTTTTTTTCTCTTCCATGACATGATGTATAGGAAGCCAGGGTGCCTTTCTAGAATGGAATGAAAGGTGACTCATCAGATCGAGTCAATAACAATTATCTTGGGGCCAAAGATTTAGAAGTGTAATTGCAGATCTTGATAATGTTAAAAGGACATAATTGCATTCATATTCTGGAGCAGAGATGGAATAGCATAGGGATAATAAAGCAATAGAGGTTGATTTATTCTGAGTGGAGCTGAGCAGTGCACTGCACTAGACATGGGTGGCCGCGAATGCAGAGGAACTACAAGTGTAACCAAGCCCTTCCAGGCGGTTGTTCAGGGGGTTGGGGGTCAGTAATAGTTGACCCGAAATGTAAAATGTGTTTCATGTCTCTGATAACCATGGATTTTTTGGACAGTAGGCATAATGAGCAGCCATAACGGTATGACAGCCGAATCCTTCTGCGGCACAGTCATGGATTTATATAGCCCAGGAGGGTTTGGAGCACTGGAACCCAAAGTGTTCAACATCCTCCTAATCAGTCTGTGGAGTCCATATATCAGAGTGTAGTAACTCCAGTGGGGCAACTCTCAGATCCACACCAATTGGTAAACTCTCAGATTTACACCAATTGGGCAACTCTCAGATCCGCTCCAATTGGGCAACTCTCAGATCCGCTCCAATTGGGCAACTCTCAGATCCGCTCCAATTGGGCAACTCTCAGATCCGCTCCAATTGGGTAACTCTCAGATCCACTCCAATTGGGCAACTCTCAGATCCACTCCAATTGGGCAACTGTCAGATCCACTCCAATTGGGAAATTCTCAGATCCACTCCAATTGGGCAACTCTCAGATTCACTCCAATTGGGCAACTCTTAAATCCACACTAATTGGGCAACTCTCAGATCCACACCAATTGGGCAACTCTCAGATCCACTCCAACTGGGCAACTCTCAGATCCACTCCAACTGGGCAACTGTCAGATCCACTCCAATTGGGCAACTGTCAGATCCACTCCAATTGGGAAATTCTCAGATCCACTCCAATTGGGCAACTGTCAGATCCACTCCAATTGGGCAACTGTCAGATCCGCTCCAATTGGGCAACTCTCAGATCCGCTCCAATTGGGCAACTCTCAGATCCGCTCCAATTGGGCAACTGTCAGATCCGCTCCAATTGGGCAACTGTCAGATCCGCTCCAATTGGGCAACTGTCAGATCCGCTCCAATTGGGCAACTGTCAGATCCACTCCAATTGGGCAACTGTCAGATCCACTCCAATTGGGCAACTGTCAGATCCACTCCAATTGGGCAACTGTCAGATCCACTCCAATTGGGCAACTGTCAGATCCACTCCAATTGGGCAACTGTCAGATCCGCTCCAATTGGGCAACTCTCAGATCCACTCCAATTGGGCAACTCTCAGATCCGCTCCAATTGGAAAACTCTCAGATCCGCTCCAATTGGAAAACTCTCAGATCCGCTCCAATTGGAAAACTCTCAGATCCACTCCAATGGGGCAACTGTCAGATCCACTCCAATTGGGCAACTCTCAGATCCACTCCAACTGGGCAACTCTCAGATCCGCTCCATATGGGCAACTCTCAGATCCGCTTCAATTGGGAAACTCTCAGATCCACTCCAATGGGGCAACACTCAAAAGGCTGTTGTTTGAGACATATTTATACGATCTGAAGAGAAACCAGAGTATGGGGGGTAGATATACTTAAACTGGTGAACTCCAAATCTGGTGCAGCTGTGCATGACAGCCAATCAGCTTCGAACTTCAGCTTGTTGAATTAATCTTTGGCAATAAAACTTGGAAGCCGATTGGTTTCTTTGCAGAGTTGCACCAAATTTTGCACTCTCTAGTTTTAGTAAATCAGCCCCTGTGGTGTCAAAAAAAGAGATTGCCAAATGATGGTTAAGTCTAAGCATGTTTATTGATCAGAAAAACCAAAGCAAGCCAATGCATTTCAATTGTTCTGAGGCTCCCCCTTTTTCAGGAAAAAAAATGAAATATAAAAAGTATTACAAGTAATACAAAAAGTAGATATTGTAAAAAAAAAAGTATATGATTATGATTTTTTTTTAAATAAAATCTAGATTCTACAGTAAGCATTTTACTGGATCCTTATGACAAGGCTAAATACCAGATGGCACCATCAGACTATTTCTTTTTTTAAACCACTGGGATGCCAATGGTGCATTGAGCTGTCCGTTCGCTAACTTGTTTTTTCATTTTCTTTTAAGCTGATTCCTATGTGGTTACCGATGATCCAATCAAACATAAAGGTGAGTGTCCAAATGGGATCCTCTGTAACAAAATCAAACAGCTTAAAGTGTAAGCCAGTCATAGACTGTGATGTCTGCTAATAGCTCGGCGACGGCGTAGTCTTCGAAGACACTCTGCCAGGTCTGATGAGCTTTTCCTCCCATTCAAAAGAATAGGCTGTAAAAACGCACCGCTGTCACGGTCAGGGGTCAGGCTTGGGGACCAGTAGCTATGGCAAAAGAGAGGCTCCCACTGACCAGCTGGATAAGTACACAGGCAGGTCACCCTGGTGGATGATATGGGCTCATCCGAGGTGTGGGATCTAAGCCCTAACCAGTATTCACCAGAGCTCCTGATGGTGGGGATGGATTTTGCTGTATATTAGTACCAGGTTGCAGTCTTCATGATCTCCTCACCAGGAGGTGATCAAGCCAGGGTCCAGTAGTAGCAGATATAGCAGGTAGGGATCAAGCAGAAGCGTAGTCAGTAAACAAGTCAAAGGTCGGTAACAAGTGGTTGCAGGCTGGGCTTAAGCAGAACTGTAGATGAGGAACAAGCCAAAGGTTGGTAACAAGTGGTTGCAGGTTGGGAACAAGCAGAATTATAGTCAGTAAACAAGCCAAAGGTTGGTAACAAGTTGTTGCAGGTTGGGATCAAGAAGAAGTGTAGTCGAGGAACAAGGCAAAGGTCGGTAACAAGTGGTTGCAGGTTGGGATCAAGCAGAATTATAGTCAGTAAACAAGTCAAAGGTCAGTAACAAGTGGTTGCAGGTTGGGATCAAGAAGAATTATAGTCAGTAAACAAGTCAAAGGTCAGTAACAAGTGGTTGCAGGTTGGGATCCAGCAGAAGTATAGTGAAGGAACAAACCAAAGGTCGGTAACAAGTGGTTGCAGGTTGGGATCCAGCAGAAGTATAGTGAAGGAACAAACCAAAGGTCGGTAACAAGTGGTTGCAGGTTGGGATCCAGCAGAAGTGTAGTTGAGGAACAAGCCAAAGATCGGTTACAAGTGGTTGCAGGCTGGGCTTAAGCAGAACTGTAGATGAGGAACAAGCCAAAGGTCAGTAACAAGTGGTTGCAGGTTGGGAACAAGCAGAATTATAGTCAGTAAACAAGCCAAAGGTTGGTAACAAGTTGTTGCAGGTTGGGATCAAGAAGAAGTGTAGTCGAGGAACAAGGCAAAGGTCGGTAACAAGTGGTTGCAGGTTGGGATCAAGCAGAATTATAGTCAGTAAACAAGTCAAAGGTCAGTAACAAGTGGTTGCAGGTTGGGATCCAGCAGAAGTATAGTGAAGGAACAAACCAAAGGTCGGTAACAAGTGGTTGCAGGTTGGGATCCAGCAGAAGTATAGTGAAGGAACAAACCAAAGGTCGGTAACAAGTGGTTGCAGGTTGGGATCCAGCAGAAGTGTAGTTGAGGAACAAGCCAAAGATCGGTTACAAGTGGTTGCAGGCTGGGCTTAAGCAGAACTGTAGATGAGGAACAAGCCAAAGGTCAGTAACAAGTGGTTGCAGGTTGGGAACAAGCAGAATTATAGTCAGTAAACAAGCCAAAGGTTGGTAACAAGTTGTTGCAGGTTGGGATCAAGAAGAAGTGTAGTCGAGGAACAAGGCAAAGGTCGGTAACAAGTGGTTGCAGGTTGGGATCAAGCAGAATTATAGTCAGTAAACAAGTCAAAGGTCAGTAACAAGTGGTTGCAGGTTGGGATCCAGCAGAAGTATAGTGGAGGAACAAACCAAAGGTCGGTAACAAGTGGTTGCAGGTTGGGATCAAGCAGAAGCGTAGTCGAGGAACAAGCCAAAGGTCTATAACGTAAGTAGTAATGAAGATACAGACGGCTGCAGGAGTGACAAGAGCAAGATATTGGCTGGAGAGAGCATAATAATCTGGAAATCAGAAAGTGCAAACACATGACTTAAATAGGAAGCTCATGGGAGGAGTAAAGGGTTTAAGGTTCATCAGAAACAAGGGTCAAGACAAGGGAGCAGCATCCCAAGTGGCTCAGCAAGAGGTACTGCCAGACACAGCAGAGGTTGCAAGTTCAGACCCAGGTCCTGGCAACCACACGAGAATGCGCACGTTCCAACGGAGAGTGCACTGGTACAGCTTACAATTCTCAAAAAATCTTTAATTGGTTAAAATAGAATATTCTTCAAAACCAACTCTGATGAAGAAGTGCTGCTTTGCAACACTTCAGCAAGTATATTAGGGGTTGGCCTTCAAATGAAGCACTAATGGATGGATGAGTGCTTTGGTTGGTTGATGAGATGTTCCTTACAGAAATTACGTGAAAAGCATATCTTTTTACCACTTTTGTGGATATGTTTTTATTTTAACCAATTAAAGATTTTTGAGGCTCTTACACTATGCCAGTTCGCTGTCAATTTCATTTACAGTTTTTTGGAGGATTCCCAGTCTGGAGGGAGCTGCAAGGAAGAGGATGGTTTACCTACTACGTTATATTTAAGAGCCTGTGCCAACAATTTGAATTTTGGCAGACAGACTTCCATCGCTGTCGAGCATTGACATTAGTTTATTATTTTCGGTTTTAGTGTAGTTCTATTCCCGGGTCGTTTGTTTGCCTCACCTTGTCATGATGGGATCCCATGTTCTTGCTCCAGTTTGTAGTGTCATGGCTGAAGGATCCCCATGCAGGGCCGGTGGTAGACTATTCTTCACCCTAGGCAAGACCAGCTGCTTGCTGCAGTTTGTAGTGTCATGGCTGAAGGATCCCCATGCAGTGCCGGTGGTAGACTATTCTTCACCCTAGGCAAGACTAGCTGCTTGCAACCACCCCCCCTCCCCCCCCCCCAAAAAAAAATATATAACTTCAACATTTTTAAAAACTATAGAAAATAGAGGAGCCACTTGTAATGGAACCGACCCAGACTGCACTTGAGTACTTCCGTTAGAATACGCCTCCCCGTCCGAACACCGACATCAGACACCACAGCTGACCATACATGACTGGACGACACCAGCCTTGAAGTAAACCAGGAGGTAGACTACTTTCTTTGTAGGATTTCTTGCAGCTTGCAGTGCGATTTCCGTGATATTCTATGTATGTGAAATCGCAAGAAAACTGCAGAAAAAGTCACACGAGAACTACTTTAGAAATCGAGCCGCAGCAAATCGCAAATGTTATGACGCTGACATTCACTCTCTCTTC
>NW_028319359.1:187500-209641 GCF_062004578.1 Staurois parvus
GAAGAACATCCTCACGCAAGTGAGAAACTACATGTCCCATAATGCATCGCTCCTCCAGCAGCAAGGGAAGTGTTGCTGTAGTGGATAAAACCAAAAAAACCCACCAATTTTGGTGCTTTTCAAGGGATCCCTCATCCAGTACTTACCACCCCAGTTTCCCCCCCCCCCCCTCTGCTTTGGGATAAAAAAAATGGTAACTTTGCAACTTTTTAATAAATTTTACAGTCTTTATGGAGTCATCTGACTGCTCCAGTCTCCTCCTCCCCCCGTTGTCTTAGCTGGTGATGGGCGAGGAAGAACATCCTCAAGCAAGTGAGAAACTACATGTCCCATAAGGCATTGCTCCTCCAGCAGCAAGGGAAGTGTTGCTTTAGTGGATAAAACCAAAAAAACACCAATTTGGAGCTTTTCAAGGGATTCCTCATCCAGTACTTACCACCCCAATGTCCCCCCCTCTCCTTTGGTAGAAAGAAAATGGTAACTTTCCATAAATACTGTAAAATCTATTAAAAAGTTGCAGTCACCTGACTGCTCCAGCTTCCTCCCCCCCCTCCCTTGTCTTCGGCAAGGAAGAACATCCTCACGCAAGTGAGAAACTACATGTCCCATAAGGCATTGCTCCTCCAGCAGCAAGGGAAGTGTCGCATGTACCTGGCATAGAAAGGGACATAAAACGATTTATTTTCCTAGACAGGAGCTGATGGACGTTTTCTAATGGGCGCCTGCGTTCCAATGCCAAACGCCGCATGGCCCATTTTGCAAACACCTCCCCGTAGGGCCCACGGTGAAATGCGACATAAAAAGGTCAAACACAGCAAGAACGGCCGTCCACACTGCAACGTTGCAGCAAACATGCCGACCCGCATTCGATCTACGTTTTTAAATGAACGTCGAACGCAGGAAAGCAGAAAGAAATGCGATTTTAGGAAATAATATTTCTGGTGAAAATTGTCACCGTTTCACGATAAGAGGTTTTGCATTAGCTTCGGTTCACATCTATGCGTTGTGTGGGAACGCGTGCAAAACTTGCGCGCTCTCTCTCAGCGCACGCAGAAACGCGCCGCCCTGTAGCAGATGTGCTATTCATTTTGGCAGTTCGGTGCGTCGCGATTTTTCAGAAGGTTCCGGGACGCCTTTGCCCGCATTTCTTGCGCGTTGAAATGAATGGGCTGCCCTGGATGCAGAGCGCGCACCCGCGCGTGCGTAGATGTGAACCAAGAATGTGTAATATGAGGTCATATGATCCCCGTTGAAGGGACCGTTTGATGGTCCAGTTCAGCAGAGGTCATGTGACCTTTGGTTAATCGACTAGGAATGGCGCGACTACATTTTGAACCCTTCTGGAACTCATCCATTCCAGCAAGACGCAGCTTTCATTTACCGTTTTAAGGCTTTCTGTAAATCCCCGGAATTTTTTATTATCTCTTCATCCGCTATGATCTGCTCACAAGCAGCCTTTTGACACCCGCGGATTCCTCGCCGCGGCTCCTTCTCCAACGATGCATTATGGGTAGGTCCCGGGAAAGGAGACGGAACTCGCGGTGAAGACATCTGCCTGTTCATCCACCATGAAAAGATATGACAGATGGAATTCTCGACATATTATTCCTGCTGTAATTCACTCCTGTAAGACCTGCTTTGAATATTAATGGCGGAAAAACCGCGGGCCTTGTCAGCGGGAGGCACAACGGACACAAAAAAAAATATTCACTTTAGAAAATATCCCCAGAAAATTTTTACATTGAATTTATTTATTTGAACATATTTTTGTACAGTATTATAGAAACCTATTAAAAAAAATACAGATTTAAAATATTTTCTTTATATTTAAAAGGACAACACAGGGCTAGTATCCTGTATACCATCCACGTGATGTAAGCCCACGGAAATGACGGGAAAAGAATATTTCATATATAGTGGTTGTATTTAGGGGAGTCCCCTGCTGCTGCATTAAAGGAAGATATCTGGTATTATCCAGAAGGACTCAGTGTGAGCTGTAATTGTAACTTTTTTCTGAAAGAAGTAACTTTTGTTATAACATTTTTTTTTTATTTTTTTTTTTATTTATTTTAATTTTATTTATTTTTCATTTACTTAATTTATATACTTTGTGCTCTATAATTTATTGTATTCTAACCTATAATATTATTATTATTATTATTATACAGTACTTCTATAGTGCCAACAGTTTGCGCAGCACTTTACTATATATATATATATATATATATATATATATATAAACACAGTATTTATTTTTTTTACCAAAATTAATTTTACTGTAAAATTGACAAAAATGTTAAAATGTTTCCAATATTATATATATATATACACACACACACACTGTATTTATTTATTTTTTTTTAGCATAATTAATTTTACTGTAAAATTGACAAAAAATTTTAAAATGTTTTCAATATCACAAATTTTTAATTTCTCTGTTGAGTTGCTTAGGATAAAACCTATAAATATTTATCTATTCTGTTTTTTGTTTCTTTTAGGGCTTTTTTGGGTAGCACAGGAAACGGTCATAGACTGCAGACATAGTACAGGAGACGGTCAGAGACTGCAGACATAGTACAGGAGAGGACCAGAGACTGCGGACATAGTACAGGAGATGACCAGAGACTGCAGACATAGTACAGGAGATGACCAGAGACTGCGGACACAGTACAGGAGATGACCAGAGACTGCGGACACAGTACAGGAGATGACCGGAGACTGCGGACATAGTACAGGAGATGACCAGAGACTGCAGACATAGTACAGGAGATGACCAGAGACTGCAGACATAGTACAGGAGATGACCAGAGACTGCGGACACAGTACAGGAGATGACCAGAGACTGCAGACATAGTACAGGAGATGACCAGAGACTGCAGACATAGTACAGGAGATGACCAGAGACTGCGGACACAGTACAGGAGATGACCAGAGACTGCGGACACAGTACAGGAGATGACCAGAGACTGCGGACATAGTACAGGAGATGACCAGAGACTGCAGACATAGTACAGGAGATGACCAGAGACTGCAGACATAGTACAGGAGATGACCAGAGACTGCAGACATAGTACAGGAGATGACCAGAGACTGCGGACATAGTACAGGAGATGACCAGAGACTGCGGACACAGTACAGGAGATGACCAGAGACTGCGGACATAGTACAGGAGATGACCAGAGACTGCGGACACAGTACAGGAGATGACCAGAGACTGCGGACACAGTACAGGAGATGACCAGAGACTGCGGACATAGTACAGGAGATGACCAGAGACTGCAGACATAGTACAGGAGATGACCAGAGACTGCAGACATAGTACAGGAGATGACCAGAGACTGCAGACATAGTACAGGAGATGACCAGAGACTGCGGACATAGTACAGGAGATGACCAGAGACTGCAGACATAGTACAGGAGATGACCAGAGACTGCGGACATAGTACAGGAGATGACCAGAGACTGCGGACATAGTACAGGAGATGACCAGAGACTGCGGACACAGTACAGGAGATGACCAGAGACTGCAGACACAGTACAGGAGATGACCAGAGACTGCAGACACAGTACAGGAGATGACCAGAGACTGCGGACACAGTACAGGAGATGACCAGAGACTGCGGACATAGTACAGGAGATGACCAGAGACTGCAGACACAGTACAGGAGATGGTCAGAGACTGCAGACACAGTACAGGAGATGACCAGAGACTGCGGACATAGTACAGGAGATGACCAGAGACTGCGGACACAGTACAGGAGATGACCAGAGGCTGCGGACACAGTACAGGAGATGACCAGAGACTGCGGACATAGTACAGGAGATGACCAGAGACTGCGGACATAGTACAGGAGATGACCAGAGACTGCGGACATAGTACAGGAGATGACCAGAGACTGCAGACACAGTACAGGAGATGGTCAGAGACTGCGGACACAGTACAGGAGATGACCAGAGACTGCGGGCATAGTACAGGAGAGGACCGGAGACTGTGGACATAGTACAGGAGAGGACCGGAGACTGCAGACACGGTACAGGAGATGACCAGAGACTGCAGACATAGTACAGGAGATGACCAGAGACTGCGGACACAGTACAGGAGATGACCAGAGACTGCGGACACAGTACAGGAGATGACCAGAGACTGCGGACACAGTACAGGAGATGACCAGAGACTGCAGACACAGTACAGGAGAGGATCAGAGACTGCAGACATACTACAGGAGATGACCAGAGACTGCAGACATAGTACAGGAGATGACCAGAGACTGCAGACATAGTACAGGAGATGGTCAGAGACTGCAGACATAGTACAGGAGATGACCAGAGACTGCGGACATAGTACAGGAGATGACCAGAGACTGCAGACATAGTACAGGAGATGGTCAGAGACTGCAGACATAGTACAGGAGATGACCAGAGACTGCAGACATAGTACAGGAGACGGTCAGGGACTGCAGACATAGTACAGGAGAGGGTCAGAGACTGCAGAAAAAGAAAGAAATTGATAAACATAAAAAAAGAAACATGTTAAATAAAGAAAACCATTTCACTGGTAGATCTCGATGTAACAATCAGTAAGTAGGCTCCAAGGTTAGGAAAACAGACCGCTACCTGCAGGGGCCCCGAGGGATGCACAGCAAGTGCTGGGGGGCCGCAGGCGGGGCTCCAGGGTCTTCGATGTATGTAAATATATATATACTGAGTTAGGTGTTGATAGCGTAGATCTGTACATATCTGTATACATAGAGCAAAAAAACTAAAGAAAAGATTTCTACAAATATATCCAGTATTTCTATACGGAGAGAAGATTTTTTTACCTGTATATATGTACAGAATTGTCATCGATTTATCGAGATGAGTCATCTTCCCGTGTATTGGAGTGTATGCCGATCGTCCTCGTCTCCTCCCTTCTACATACCACGGAAAGTCGATTGACAGATAGGGGGCGCTAATGTTCCTTTAACAGCCAGATTTCCTCTCTAAGGTTTCCCAAATTTTAGTCCGGCTCCAGCCAAGACCACGTTCATCTCCATGTTTGGACAGACTGAGGCGGGGCTAGAGCTCCCGGCAGGCTGTGATTGGTGGGGAGTGAAGGAAAGGTGTCGGCTGTTGGGATCTCGGTCGAGTCGTAGGCGGGGTTCACAGCTACGCAGATGGCGGTCGATGCATTTTTCTGGGTGCATGGTGCATTTTTTTTCTGATGTTTTTTCTTTTGCATTTTGTGCTTCATGTGACTTTAGCTGGTTGCGGAGGAGCGGCGTCCTTATGCACCGGGAAACAACATGGTCGCTAAGGAACGGGCAACCGCCGCATCCTTAACAACCGATGAGTCGTCGGCTGCCAGCAGGGTTCCCCGCTGAGCGCTGAATGAAAACGAAACAGTTATTGGCAATGAAAAAAATCAGGAAACAAACAGCTTCCCCCAATCCATTCCAGGCTCTTGGGTCTGTATGGATTTTAAGGGGAACACCATGACAAAAAAAAAAAAAAAAAGGCCGTGGGTTCCTCCAAAATCCATACCAGACCCTTTAGCAAGCATGCAACCCGGCATTCCAGGAAAGGGGGGGGAGGAGCTCCTGAACCAGTGTTTGTGGGGGTCTGCGGGGGGTGACTTATCGGAGTCTGAAAGCCCCCTTTAACAAGAGGAACCCAGGATCAATATGCCCTCAAGCCCCTGTCAAGGGGGGCCCCAGATCCACATGCCCACAAGCCCCAGTTAAGGGGGGCCCCAAATCCACATGCCCTCAAGCCCCTGTTAAGGGGGGCCCCAGATCCACATGCCCTCAACATGGGGGGGTGCTTTGATGTTGATGAGGCAAGGGCCTCTTCCCCACAACCTGGGGTTGTGGGGGTCTACGGGGGGTGGCTTATCGGAATCTGAAAGCCCCCTTTAACAAGGGGGCCCCCAGATCCACATGCCTATGAAAAATTATTTTTTTTTACTATTTTGGGCCAGTTTTCCTTTGATAATAAAAAAAATCAGGAATGCGGGGTCCGGGCAGAGCGGATATAGTGAATGCGGGGTCCGGGCAGAGCGGATATAGTGAATGCGGGGTCCGGGCAGAGCGGATATAGTGAATGCGGGGTCCGGGGAGAGCGGATATAGTGAATGCGGGGTCCGGGGAGAGCGGATATAGCGAATGCGGGGTCCGGGGAGAGCGGATATAGTGAATGCGGGGTCCGGGGAGAGCGGATATAGTGAATGCGGGGTCCGGGGAGAGCGGATATAGTGAATGCGGGGTCCGGGGAGAGCGGATATAGCGAATGCGGGGTCCGGGGAGAGCGGATATAGCGAATGCGGGGTCCGGGGAGAGCGGATATAGCGAATGCGGGGTCCGGGGAGAGCGGATATAGTGAATGCGGGGTCCGGGGAGAGCAGATATAGTGAATGCGGGGTCCGGGGAGAGCGGATATAGTGAATGGGGGTCCAGGGAGAGCGGATATAGTGAATGCGGGGTCCGGGGAGAGCGGATATAGTGAATGCAGGGTCCGGGGAGAGCGGATATAGTGAATGCGGGGTCCGGGGAGAGCGGATATAGTGAATGCGGGGTCCGGGGTCTAATTTTCAGGGATTTGATAGATTTTCTGGGGGACATTTTAGGTATGTCCTGTTTCTCCCTATTTATTGATCCGGATTATATTGGACTGACTGTGGGAGGTCAATGCTGATATTTTCCTGATAAGAGATTGCTTTGTGATCATCGCTGCAATTTTTATGATAAAAATTCTATTGAGAGAACTATGAATATTATAAGGAAGATTTGTATCAGAAGATCGGTCTGTATTGCCTGTATGAAGAGGTGTGTCATAGGATTACATTGTAACAGACGACAGATTGGACGATTCATGTATAAGGGTGACTGTGCTATGTTGGAGAAACCCTGCAGTAATAGGAGGACTCTGATGTGATGAAGGGACTCATGTATAGGGGTGCCTCTGCTGTGATGAAGGGACTCACGTATAGGGGTGCCTCTGATGTGATGAAGGGACTCACGTATAGGGGTGCTTCTGCTGTGATGAAGGGACTCACGTATAAGGGTGCCTCTGATGTGATGAAGGGACTCACGTATAGGGGTGCCTCTGCTGTGATGAAGGGACTCACGTATAGGGGTGCCTCTGCTGTGATGAAGGGACTCACGTATAGGGGTGCCTCTGATGTGATGAAGGGACTCACGTATAGGGGTGCCTCTGCTGTGATGAAGGGACTCACATATAGGGGTGCCTCTGATGTGATAGGGGTCATTTATGGTTGGGACTTCGATGTATAGATGAGATTTCATGGGGCCCACTGATTTGCAGGTGGGACCCTGATGTAAAGTGAGGTGCCGTGATTACAAAAAGGTTGAGAAGCTCTGCTATAGTGAGATGAATTGTGATTGGCTGCTGGGAGCCCCCACACGTTGTCCAGGGATAGGTCTGTAATCCCCTCATTAGGGGCTCATTCACATAGTTACAGGAAGAAAGACGATCGTCCATTGAGTCCAACCAATAGGAAATAAATAGCAATCCTCCCCATACACAATCCTATCCCCACCAATCATCCGGAGGAAGGTAGCCCCTCCCCCCCAATGTATGGCAATCAATGGCTGCTAATGTGTGCTGCGTCAGGTCAGCCCTTCCCGGTGAATGTGCTGCCAACGACCTGCGCTGGAAAGGTGTGAATGAGCCCTGAAGGGTTTCTGGTCTCGATGAGACAAGAATCCAGCCATACACGCACCAATGGTCAACCACTTCCCATCCCCCATGAATAGAGAATACGGTCCCAAAGAAGTCCCGGAAATCAGAATCTCCTACTCATCTGCCACAATGTGTGCAATTCAAAGGTGGGAAATAATTGGGCCAATTCTCTACAGATTATTGGAAGATTGAAACAAAATGACGGGGGGGGGGACGCTTCGGCCATCAGCTTCTCCGCCAGGTTCGGTTCGATCCCCTCCCCTTTCAGTCCCCCGCAGCCACCATTTCATGTGTTTGATCGCTTTACGATTTGGGCTGAAAGTGCATTGGAAACGATCGATTGTATGTATGGCCGGCGTCTCCTTGTGCCTGAGACGGCAGCGATGTGATTGGTTGCAGTTGCGAGCACAGACATCCTCCTACCGACAATGAGGCACACACACCCGGCACCGTATAGATTCGCTCTCAGTTTCTACCCCGCAGAATCGGAATCCCGTCTCCCGGAATGTCGGTAACGTTTATCTGTCAGAAATGTCTCTTTACCAGCAAAACAAATGCAATCTCAGCACCTCGTGTATTTAGCAGCTTTTATGAAACGATTTATTTCTTCCATTTTATGTAACAAAGAAGCAGATTGATAATCTATGTGATGAAAAATGAAATAAATACATATTGTTTATACAAAAACGGCTTTTCTTGTGTGTCGTGTTAGTGTGCTGCCCAGTCAGTGCTGCCAATGATTGCCATTGGTGGTCAGTGAATGTGTTACCCTGAATTGGTGGCCAGTGAATGTGTTACCCTGAATTGGTGGCCAGTGAATGTGTTACCCTGAATTGGTGGCCAGTGAATGTGTTACCCTGAATTGGTGGCCAGTGAATGTGTTACTCTGCGTTGGTGGCCAGTGAATGTGTTACTCTGCGTTGGTGGCCAGTGAATGTGTTACTCTGCGTTGGTGGCCAGTGAATGTGTTACCCTGCTTTGGTGGCCAGTGAATGTGTTACCCTTCGTTGGTGGCCAGTGAATGTGTTACCCTTCGTTGGTGGTCAGTGAATAAATGTTACCTTGCATTGGTGGGCAGTGAATGAGTGTTACTCTGCATTGGTGGTCAGTGAATAAGTGTTACCCTGCATTGGTGGCCAGTGAATGTGTGACCCTGAATTGGTGGTCAGTGAATAAATGTTACCCTGCATTGGTGGGCAGTGAATGAGTGTTACTCTGCATTGGTGGTCCGTGAATAAGTGTTACCCTGCATTTGTGGTCAGTGAATGTGTTACCCTGCATTGGTGGTCAGTGAATAAGTGTTACCCTGCAATGGTGGCCAGTGAATGTGTTACCCAGCATTGGTGGCCAGTGACTGTGTTACCCTGCATTGGTGGTCAGTGAATAAGTGTTACCCTGTGTTGGTGGTCAGTGAATGTGTTACCCTGCATTGGTGGTAAGTGAATAAGTGTTACTCTGCATTTGTGGTCAGTGAATGTGTTACCCTGCATTGGTGGTCAGTGAATAAGTGTTACACTGCATTTGTGGTCAGTGAATGTGTTACCCTGCATTGGTGGTAAGTGAATAAGTGTTACTCTGCATTGGTGGTCAGTGAATAAGTGTTACCCTGCATTGGTGGCCAGTGAATGTGTTACCCTGCATTGGTGGCCAGTGAATAAGTGTTACCCTGCATTGGTGGGCAGTGAATGAGTGTTACTCTGCATTGGTGGTCAGTGAATAAGTGTTACCCTGCATTTGTGGTCAGTGAATGTGTTACCCTGCATTGGTGGCCAGTGAATAAGTGTTACCCTGCATTGGTGGGCAGTGAATGAGTGTTACTCTGCATTGGTGGTCAGTGAATAAGTGTTATCCTGCATTTGTGGTCAGTGAATGTGTTACCCTGCATTGGTGGCCAGTGAATAAGTGTTACCCTGCATTGGTGGGCAGTGAATGAGTGTTACCCTGCATTGGTGGTCAGTGAATGTGTTACTCTGCATTGGTGGTCAGTGTAGTGCCCTCTTAAATGAAGGGTCTCTGAAGAGCCTCCTAGATTGGTGTTTAGTGGTGGGGCGCCCCCTTACATTGATGATTAGTGGAGTTCCCATCTTGCCTTGGTGGTCAATAAAGAGGTGTCCTCTTGCATTGGCAGTCAATGGCTTAGTGCCGTGGTCTCCAAATGGTGGCCCTTTTATCTTATTTGGCCCTTTAGGCCTATTTTATCCACTGATACCAAGAATGGGGTATAATGGTATAATACCCCTCCCCCCACTGACACCAACGAAGGGGCAACATTCTCACTGACACCAAAGATAGTGGTCAGTGGACAGGTGTCCCTTACAAAAGTAGTCAGTGGCGAGGTCTATTTTAGGCCTATTTTATCCACTGATACCAACAATGGAATATAATGGTATCAATCCCCCCCCCCACTGACACCAATGAAGGGGTAAAATTCCTCCAACTGACACCAAAGATGGGGTACTGTCTATTGCCACTGATATTGGGAACTTTTCGACTCCCAATAGCCACAGTCCGGCCCCCCCATAGTCTGAAGGGACATTAAACGGGCCCTTTGTTTTTAAAGTTTGGAGACCCCTGGTCTAGTGCTCCCTTCTCCACTGTTGATGGTCATTCGAAAAGTGTCCCTTACAATAGTGGTCAGTGAAAAGGTGTACCTGATAATAGTGGTCAGTTGAGTGGCATCTCTCATAAAAGTAGTCAGCAGAGCAGTATCCTTTCCAATAGTGGTCAGTGGAGAGGTGTCCCTTGCGCTAGTGGTCAGTGGAGAGGTGTCCCTTGCGCTAGTGGTCAGTGGACAGGTGTCCGTTGCAATAGTGGTCAGTGGACAGGTGTCCGTTGCAATAGTGGTCAGTGGACAGATGTCCCTTACAAAAGTAGTCAGCAAAGAGGTGTCCCTTACAAAAGTAGTCAGAGGACAGGTGTCCCTTACAAAAGTAGTCAATGGACAGGTGTCCATTACAATAGTCCGTGGACAGGTGTCCCTTACAAAAGTAGTCAATGGACAGGTGTCCATTACAATAGTCCGTGGACAGGTGTCCCTTACAAAAGTAGTCAGCGAAGAGGTGTCCCTTACAAAAGTAGTCAGCGAAGAGGTGTCCCTTACAAAAGTAGTCAGTGGACAGGTGTCCCTTACAAAAGTAGTAAGTGGAGAGATGTCCCTCAAAATAGTGGTCAGCAGAGAAGTGTTCCTCACAATAGTGGTCAGCAGAGAGGTGTTCCTCACAATAGTGGTCAGTAGAAAGGTTGCCCCCAACAATAGTGGTCAACGGAAAGCTGTCCCTCACAATAGTGATCAGGAGAAAGGTGTCCTCACAATAGTGATCAGGTGAGAGGTGTCCCTCACATTATTGGTCAACAGGTCGCCCCCCAAAATAGTGGTCAACGGAGAGGTGTCTCTCCACAATAGTGGTCAGCAGAGAGGTGTTCCTCACAATAGTGGTCAGTAGAAAGGTTGCCCCCCACAATAGTGGTCAACAGAGAGGTGTTGCCCTACAATAGTGGTCAAGGGAGAGTGTCCCTCACAAAAGTGATCAGCAGAGAGGTGTCCCTCACAGTAGTGATCAGCGGAGAGGTGTCCCTCACAATAGAGGTCAACGGAGAGGTGTCCCTCACAATAGTGGTCAACAGAAAGGTCACCCCCCACAATAGTGGTCAACAGAGAGGTGTCCCCCCACAATAGTGATCAACCGAAAGGTCACCCCCCACAATAGTCAACAGAGAGGTGTCCCCCCACAATAGTGGTCAACGGAGAGATGTCCCTCACAATAGTGGTCAACGGAGAGGTGTCCCTCACAATAGTGGTCAACAGAAAGGTGTCCCCCCACAATAGTGGTTAACAGAAAGGTTGCCCCCCACAATAGTGGTCACCAGAGAGGTGTCTCCCACAATGTGGTCAACAGAGAGGTGTTGCCCCACAATAGTGGTCAACGGAAAGGTGTCCCTCACAATAGTGATCAGGAGAGAGGTGTCCCTCACAATAGAGGTCAACGGAGAAGTGTCCCTCACATTATTGGTCAACAGGTCGCCCCCCAAAATAGTGGTCAACAGAGAGGTGTCCCCCCACAATAGTGGTCAACGGAGAGGTGTCTCCCCACAATAGTGGTCAACGGAGAGGTGTCCCTCACAATAATGGTCAACAGAAAGGTCGCCCCCCACAATAGTGGTCAACAGAGAGGTGTCCTCCCACAATAGTGGTCAACAGAGAGGTGTCACCCCACAATAATGGTCAACGGAGAGGTGTCAGCCCACAATAGTGGTCAACGGAGAGGTGTCCCTCACAATAGTGGTCAACAGAAAGGTGTCCCCCCAGAATAGTGGTCACCAGAGAGGTGTCCCTCACAATAGTGGTCAACGGAGAGGTGTCCCTCACAATAGTGGTCAACGGAGAGGTGTCCCTCACAATAGTGGTCAACGGAGAGGTGTCCCTCACAATAGTGGTCAACAGAGAGGTGTCTCTCACAATAGTGGTCAATGGAGAGGTGTCCATCACAACAGAGGTCAACGGAGAGGTGTCCCCCCACAATAGTGGTCAACAGAGAGGTGTCCTCCCACAATAGTGGTCAACAGAGAGGTGTCACCCCACAATAATGGTCAACGGAGAGGTGTCACCCCACAATAGTGGTCAAGGGAGAGGTGTCCCTCACAATAGTGGTCAACAGAAAGGTGTCCCCCCAGAATAGTGGTCACCAGAGAGGTGTCCCTCACAATAGTGGTCAACGGAGAGGTGTCCCTCACAATAGTGGTCAACGGAGAGGTGTCCCTCACAAGAGTGGTCAACAGAGAGGTGTCTCTCACAATAGTGGTCAATGGAGAGGTGTCCATCACAACAGAGGTCAACGGAGAGGTGTCCCCCCACAATAGTGGTCAACAAAGAGGTGTCCCCCACAATAGGGGTCAATGGAGAGGTGACCCTCACAATAGTGGTCAATGGAGAGGTGTCCCCCCACGATAATGGTCAACGGAGACGTGTCCCCCACAATAGTGGTCAACGGAGAGGTGTCCCCCACAATAGTGGTCAACAGAAAGGTCACCCCCACAATAGCGGTCAACAGAGAGGTGGCCCCACAATAGTGGTCAACGGAGAGGTGTCTCCCCACAATAGTGGTCAACAGAGAGGTGTCCCTCACAATAATGGTCAACAGAAAGGTCGCCCCCCACAATAGTGGTCAACAGAGAGGTGTCCTCCCACAATAGTGGTCAACGGAGAGGTGTCACCCCACAATAGTGGTCAACGGAGAGGTGTCCCTCACAATAGTGGTCAACAGAAAGGTGTCCCCCCGGAATAGTGGTCACCAGAGAGGTGTCCCTCACAATAGTGGTCAACGGAGAGGTGTCCCTCACAATAGTGGTCAACAGAAAGGTCGCCCCCCCACAATAGTGGTCAACAGAGAGGTGTCTCTCACAATAGTGGTCAACGGAGAGGTGTCTCCCCACAATAGTGGTCAACGGAGAGGTGTCTATCACAACAGAGGTCAACGGAGACGTGTCCCCCACAATAGTGGTCAACGGAGAGGTGTCCCCCACAATAGAGGTCAACAGAAAGATCATCTCCCACAATAGTGGTCAATGGAGAGGTGTCCCCCAATAGTGGTCAATGGAGAGGTGTCCCTCAATAGTGGTCAATGGTGAAGTTGCCCCCACACTAGTGGTCATCAGAGAGGTGTCTCTCACAATAGTGGTCAATGGAGAGGTGTCCATCACAACAGAGGTCAACGGAGAGGTGTCCCCCCACAATAGTGGTCAACAGAGAGGTGTCCTCCCACAATAGTGGTCAACAGAGAGGTGTCACCCCACAATAATGGTCAACGGAGAGGTGTCACCCCACAATAGTGGTCAACGGAGAGGTGTCCCTCACAATAGTGGTCAACAGAAAGGTGTCCCCCCAGAATAGTGGTCACCAGAGAGGTGTCCCTCACAATAGTGGTCAACGGAGAGGTGTCCCTCACAATAGTGGTCAACAGAGAGGTGTCTCTCACAATAGTGGTCAATGGAGAGGTGTCCATCACAACAGAGGTCAACGGAGAGGTGTCCCCCCACAATAGTGGTCAACAAAGAGGTGTCCCCCACAATAGGGGTCAATGGAGAGGTGACCCTCACAATAGTGGTCAATGGAGAGGTGTCCCCCCACGATAATGGTCAACGGAGACGTGTCCCCCACAATAGTGGTCAACGGAGAGGTGTCCCCCACAATAGTGGTCAACAGAAAGGTCACCCCCACATAGCGGTCAACAGAGAGGTGGCCCCACAATAGTGGTCAACGGAGAGGTGTCTCCCCACAATAGTGGTCAACAGAGAGGTGTCCCTCACAATAATGGTCAACAGAAAGGTCGCCCCCCACAATAGTGGTCAACAGAGAGGTGTCCTCCCACAATAGTGGTCAACGGAGAGGTGTCACCCCACAATAGTGGTCAACGGAGAGGTGTCCCTCACAATAGTGGTCAACAGAAAGGTGTCCCCCCGGAATAGTGGTCACCAGAGAGGTGTCCCTCACAATAGTGGTCAACGGAGAGGTGTCCCTCACAATAGTGGTCAACAGAAAGGTCGCCCCCCCACAATAGTGGTCAACAGAGAGGTGTCTCTCACAATAGTGGTCAACGGAGAGGTGTCTCCCCACAATAGTGGTCAACGGAGAGGTGTCTATCACAACAGAGGTCAACGGAGACGTGTCCCCCACAATAGTGGTCAACGGAGCGGTGTCCCCCACAATAGAGGTCAACAGAAAGATTATCTCCCACAATAGTGGTCAATGGAGAGGTGTCCCCCAATAGTGGTCAATGGAGAGGTGTCCCTCAATAGTGGTCAATGGTGAAGTTGCCCCCACACTAGTGGTCATCAGAGAGGTGTCCCCCAATAGTGGTCAACGGAGAGGTGTCCCTCACAATAGTGGTCAGTGGAGAGGTGTCCCCTTACATTGGTGGTTAGAGAAGGCATGCTCCCTCATATTGGTTGGTGGAGGTGGAATGTCTGAGCACAGGTAGCCCAGGTTGTGGTTTGGTCTCCCTGCATGCCGGGTGTACAGATATACGTAGTTGAGAGTTTTCTATCCAAAGTGCTGTCCACCCCCACGTCTATACAGTATATTGCGTTCTTTTTTTAGCATTTTTGTATTCGCGTTTAGCTGCATTTTTTCACGTTTGCATTTTTTAGTCCAAAAAAAAAAAAAACGTTGGTTTGCTGCGATTCACCGCGTTTTACTGCATTTTTCAGCGTTAGAGCATTTTAACAGCTAAAAAAACTCCTCTAGATCCCCGCTAGTCCTGGCTCCATGCGCAATGGGGGGGGGGGGGGCGTTTTGGTAACAATGGTAACATTAGCTGTGTAAAGTCACCTTAAAATGTGAGTTTTTCAGCTTTTTTTAGCGTTTTTGTATTCGCGTTTAGCAGTATTTTACCGCATTTTTCAGCATTAAAGCATTTTTTACAGCTAAAAAACTCCTATAGAACCCCTCTAGTTCTGGCTCCATGCACACTGGGGGGGGGGGGGGGAGCATTTTGGTAACGCTGGTAACATTATCTGTGTAAAGTCATGTTAAAAACACCAGTTTTTCAGCGTTTTTTAGCGGTTTTACCTTCGTGTTTCGCCACGTATTTTCACGTATGCGTTTTTGGTCACAAAAACGTCCAAAAACGCTGGTTTGCCACAATTCACTGCGTTGTACCGCGGTTTACCGCATTTTTTTCAGCGTTAGTGCAATTTAACAGCTAAAAAACTCCACTAGAAGCCCGCTAGTCCTGGTTCCATGTGCAATGGGGGGGGGGGGGGGGGGGGCGTATTGGTGATGCTGGTAACGTTAGCTGTGTAAAGTCACCTTAAAACGTGAGCTTTTCAGCTTTTTTTAGCATTTTTGTATTAGCGTTTTGCTGCATTTTTTCACGGTTTACCGCATATTTCAGCACTAGAGCATTTTACAGCGAAAAAACTCCTCTAGAACCCCGCCAGTCCTGGCTCCATGCGCGCTGGGCGGGGCGTTTTGGTAACGCTGGTAACGTTACCTGTGTAAAGTCACATTAAAAACATCAATTTTTCAGCATTTTTTAGCATTTTTGCATTAACGTTTAGCGGAGTCTTGCCGCGTTTAGTGGCGTTTTCCCGCATTTGCATTTTTTAATGTTTTAACAAATTTTTGGGGTAAAAAAAGTCCAAAAATGTTGGTTTGTACTGCATTTTCAGCATTAGACTGTTTTTACAGCTAAAAATCTCCTCTAGAACCCCGCTAGTTCCGGCTCCATGCGCACTGGGGGGGGGGGGGGGTGTTTCGGTAACGCTGGTAATGTTAGCTGTGTAAAGTCACGTTAAAAACATCAGT
Source organism: Staurois parvus (assembly GCF_062004578.1). Taxonomy (NCBI): domain Eukaryota; kingdom Metazoa; phylum Chordata; class Amphibia; order Anura; family Ranidae; genus Staurois; species Staurois parvus. The sequence continues at coordinate 203,483 of NW_028319359.1, forward strand.
TTTTCAGCGTTTTTTAGAATTTTTGTATTCGCGTTTAGCAGCGTTTTTCACGTTTGTGTTTTTTTGGTCAAAAAAAGTCCAAAAATGTTGGTTTGCTGAGATTCACCGCGTTTTAACATATTTTTCAATGATAGAGCGTTTTTACAGCTAAAAAAGACTCCTCTAGGCACCCGCTAGTTCCGGCTCCATGCGCACTGGGCGGGGCGTTTTGGTAACGCTGGTAATGTTAGCTGTACAAAGTCACGCTAAAAACATCAGTTTTTCAGCGTTTTTTAGAATTTTTTTTGTATTCGCGTTTAGCAGCGTTTTTCACGTTTGTGTTTTTTTGGTCAAAAAAAGTCCAAAAATGTTGGTTTGCTGAGATTCACCGCGTTTTAACATATTTTTCAATGATAGAGCGTTTTTACAGCTAGTACTGGTAATTACGCTGGTAATGTTAGCTGTATAAAGTCACGCTAAAAACATCAGTTTTTCAGCTTTTTTAGCATTTTTTCATTCATGTTTAGCGGTGTCTTGCCACGTTTAGCGGCGTTTTTCCGCATTTGCATTTTTTAGCATTTTTTTTTACAAAAATAAGAATTTTTGGGGTCAAAAAAGTCTAAAAATGCTGGCATTTGCGGCGTTGCACTGCATTTTTCAGAGTTAGTACACAGAACTTATTCTTTAACCCCTCCACAGGATTCCCCTCCCCCCTTTCTGACCAGGTCATTTTTTGCGATATGGCACGGGGTTCTTTAACTGGCAATTGCGCGGTCATGCAATGCCGCACCCAAATGAAATATACGTCCTTTTTAGCATTTTTACAGCTAAAAAACTCCTCTAGAAGACCGCTAGTTCTGGTTTTTCCAGCCAAAAAACGTTGATTCCAGTCTGTGTGGGTATGAACACCGAGGATAACATGCTGGGGGGGTTTATTGGCTGCAGAAAAAACCATCAAAAGCCAAAAACAGCCGCTGTAAAAACGTCCCGCGTGCGTGAGGACTCGAGCTTTCGTTTTTTTGGCGAGGAATCTTTGATCTTGCGTGTCATGGCGATCACATCGGTATACAGCCTCTGATTTACGCGGTGCGAGGCTTTCAGTAAATAGCGCTGACTGCGCTGCTGTAAAATGATGTGACCTGGGAGGACCGTAAAGTGTACTGTACTGGAAAAAGTGCCGGGGAAACGTATTGAGGCTTTATGGGCCGTACGCGCGCCTCCAGCAGACGGTAAATCTGCAAAATGAACATTTTATGGCGTGACGGATGTGTTTTATGGGTGTAGTAAACACCCCCCTCCCTGTGAAAAGTCCCACTTAGGATTTAGGCGATGTGTACAATAGATCATGAAATAGATATTTCTGGGGTATTGAACGCCCGCGGCTCGGACTGCCTTCGCCTCTCACCCATCAGATAAATCTTCACATGTATTGATCCGGGTGTAGTGCAATGTTCAGGACATGTGATTGAGGGACTGAGGACGGCCGAGGACCGCCATACATGGGGGGTTCAGAGGACGGCCATACATGGGGGTTCAGAGGACGGCCATACATGGAGGTTTCAGAGGACGGCCATACATGGGGGGTTCAGAGGACTGCCATACATGGGGGTTCCAGAGGACGGCCATACATGGGTGGTCCAGAGGACGGCCATACATGGGTGGTTCAGAAGACGGCCATACATGGGGGTTTCAGAGGACGGCCATACATGGGGGCTTCAGAGGACGGCCATACATGGGGGTTCAGAGGACGGCCATACGTGGGAGTTTCAGAGGACGGCCATACATGGGGGGTTTCAGAGGACCTCCATACATGGGGGGTGCAGAGGACGGCCATACATGGGGGTTCAGAGGACCGCCATACATGGGGGGTTCAGAGGACGGCCATACATGGGGGGTTCAGAGGACGGCCATACATGGGGGGTTCAGAGGACGGCCATACATGGGGGCTTCAGAGGACGGCCATACATGGGGGCTTCAGAGAACGGCCATACATGGGGGCTTCAGAGAACGGCCATACATGGGGGTTCAGAGGACGGCCATACATGGGAGGTTCAGAGGACGGCCATACATGGGGGGTTCAGAGGACGGCCATACATGGGGGGTTCAGAGGACGGCCATACATGGGGAGTTCAGAGGACGGCCATACATGGGGAGTTCAGAGGACGGCCATACATGGGGGGTTCAGAGGACGGCCATACATGGGGGGTTCAGAGGACGGCCATACATGGGGGGTTCAGAGGACGGCCATACATGGGGGCTTCAGAGGACGGCCATACATGGGGGGTTCAGAGGACGGCCATACATGGGAGGTTCAGAGGACGGCCATACATGGGGAGTTCAGAGGACGGCCATACATGGGGGGTTCAGAGGACGGCCATACATGGGGGGTTCAGAGGACGGCCATACATGGGGGGTTCAGAGGACGGCCATACATGGGGGGTTCAGAGGACGGCCATACATGGGGGGTTCAGAGGACCGCCATACATGGGGGGTTCAGAGGACGGCCATACATGGGGGGTTCAGAGGACAGCCATACATGGGGAGATACAGCAGATTTACACGTCTTTATTATCACAAAGCACATCTACAGCTATACATGGAATTCTCTAAAATACAAATTTGGGGTGGCGGGGGAAGGGCTGGAGACGGAGAGGTGAGAGTGCAGGCAGGTAGTGCAGGTGTCAGTGCATCGAGTGGACCAATAAAAACTCTGCTATGGCTTTCCAATGAAGAGTCAGTCCTTTTCTTCTTCTCAAGTGGTAATTTTATAATGTGGCCCGCCAGAGATTCTGCACCCCGTCATCGGAAGTACCAGGACACGGGGTCTTGTAGCTGAGCCGGCCATTCTTTCTAACATTTATGCTAAAGAGGTTGCATGTGGGAATTACAGGGAAGGTCAGTGTTGGGGTTACAGGGAGGGTTAGTGTTGGGGTTACAGGGAGGGTCAGTGTTGAGGTTACAGGGAAGGTCAGTGTTGGGGTTACAGGGAGGGTTAGTGTTGGGGTTACAGGGAAGGTCAGTGTTGGGGTTACAGGGAGGGTCAGTGTTGAGGTTACAGGGAAGGTCAGTGTTGGGGTTACAGGGGTGTTAGTGTTGGGGTTACAGGGAGGGTTAGTGTTGGGGTTACAGGGAAGGTCAGTGTTGGGGTTACAGGGAGGGTTAGTGTTGGGGTTACAGGGAGGGTCAGTGTTGAGGTTACAGGGAAGGTCAGTGTTGGGGTTACAGGGAGGGTTAGTGTTGGGGTTACAGGGAAGGTCAGTGTTGGGGTTACAGGGAGGGTCAGTGTTGAGGTTACAGGGAAGGTCAGTGTTGGGGTTACAGGGGTGTTAGTGTTGGGGTTACAGGGAGGGTTAGTGTTGGGGTTACAGGGAAGGTCAGTGTTGGGGTTACAGGGAGGGTCAGTGTTGGGGTTACAGGGAGGGTTAGTGTTGGGGTTACAGGGAAGGTCAGTGTTGGAGTTACAGGGAAGGTCAGTGTTGAGGTTACAGGGAAGGTCAGTGTTGGGGTTACAGGGAGGGTCAGTGTTGAGGTTACAGGGAGGGCTAGTGTTAGGGTTACAGGGAGGGTTAGTGTTGGGGTTACAGGGAAGGTCAGTGTTGGGGTTACAGGGAGGGTCAGTGTTGGGGTTACAGGGAAGGTCAGTGTTGAGGTTACAGGGAGGGTTAGTGTTGGGGTTACGGGGGAAGGTTAGTGTTGGGGTTACAGGGAAGGTCAGTGTTGGGGTTACAGGGAAGGTCAGTGTTGGGGTTACAGGGAAGGTTAGTGTTGGGAATACAGGGAAGGTCAGTGTTGGGGTTACAGGGAGGGTTAGTGTTGGGGTTACAGGGAAGGTTAGTGTTGGGGTTACAGGAAGGGTTAGTGTTGGGGTTACAGGGAGGGTCAGTGTTGGAATTACAGGGAGGGTCAGTGTTGGGGTTACAGGGAAGGTCAGTGTTGGGGTTACAGGGAAGGTCAGTGTTGGAATTACAGGGAGGGTCAGTGTTGGGGTTACAGGGAGGGTTAGTGTTGGGGTTACAGGAAGAGTTAGTGCTTTGGTTACAGGGAAGGTCAGTGTTAGAATTCCAGGGAGGGTTAGTGTTGGGGTTACAGGGAGGATTAGTGTTGGGGGTTACAGGGAAGATCAGTGTTGGGGTTACAGGGAGAGTTAGTGTTGGGGTTACAGGGAGGGTCAGTGTTGGGGTTACAGGGAGGGTTAGTGTTGGGGTTACAGGGAGGGTCAGTGTTGAGGTTACAGGGAAGGTCAGTGTTGGGGTTACAGGAATGGTCAGTGTTGGGTTACAGGGAGGGTCAGTGTTGGGGTTACAGGGAAGGTCAGTGTTGGAATTACAGGGAGGGTCAGTGTTGGGGTTACAGGGAAGGTCAGTGTTGGGGTTACAGGGAGGGTCAGTGTTGGAATTACAGGGAGGGTCAGTGTTTGGGTTACAGGGAAGGTTAGTGTTGGGGTTACAGGGGAGGGTCAGTGTTGGAATTACAGGGAGGGTTAGTGTTGGGGTTACAGGGAAGGTCAGTGTTGGAATTACAGGGAGGGTCAGTGTTGGGGTTACAGGGAGGGTCAGTGTTGGGGTTACAGGGAGGGTTAGTGTTGGGGTTACAGGGAGGGTTCGTGTTGGGGTTACAGGGAGGGTTAGTGTTGGGGTTACAAGGCGGGTTAGTGTTGGGGTTGCAGGGAGGTTTGGTTTTACAGTGATTGATTTAGTGTTCACAGATCTGGTTGTGAAGGTTTTGGGGTGAGGGTTAATATTAGGGTTACAGGGAGGGTTAATTGGCGCATGTGGGTGTTACCTAGGGTTTTGTCCATGCAAATACATTCTGCCTAGGAACGCCCACTTGTCAAGACTGACCTCCACCCATCAAGGCATTGTGATATTTGCATAACTCCTCCTCATAGAGAAGCATAGAGACCCAGTGTGACATAAATGTACAGATTTGAGTAGCTGAAATGTGACCTGTAGCAATATGTAATCGTAAATGTAGTTTCATTCCTTGTTATTAAAGAAATATTCAGCCATAGGTATTCAAGAGACAGATGGTCACTTATTAGCATCTGAAAAGAGACAGAACTTCCTCAGGCTGGAAGTGACACCTGGGTGCCAATAAGATTTTGTCACCTATATAATCAGACTCTGCCACCTTCCTGAAGTTTAAAAGAGGAACGCAGACGTTTTGGCTTCATGACACCAGGGGGTCTCTGATCTGTCTGGGGAGCTCTAAAAGTATATACACAGATCAAGGAGTATGTTTCATCCCTCATAAAAGCTAAAATATTAGTTGCAGAGAGATGAAAATACTTCCTTCTGATGGGGCACTCTGTGGGCTGCATCTGCATGTAAAAACCGTATTTGTGGGCCTGTGCAGAATGCCAGAAAAATGCAGGAAATGGTTTTGTGGCGCTGGATTGCGACAGCCGAACAGTGATTGGTACTGTCGCGATCGGACTGATGCGCTGGTGTCGGAAATTCAATCCCCGACTTGTATTTTAGTGCCTTTAAACGCTCGGTCAGGCTCATTGCCAATCTGTATGCAATTGCACTGTGTGTGGGCAGATTGCGTGCAGATTGTAAAGGTAACAGATCTGCCAGACAGAGATCTGTGTGTGTGGGGTGTCTCAGCAGACCGTTCTGCGGATAAACTGTTGGGTGGTGGTAAGCTACCTTTTGTGGTGTGTCTGGTGTGGGGGGGGGGGGGTGTGGACAGTGGAAGGGTGATTAACACCGGGTTCAAGCTGTAGGATAGCCGGAGAAACCTTAGAAGGGTGTGATTGCTAAGCTGGTCCTCAACTCTAATCAGTGCACCAGATTGTATCTAAGATTTGTATCTGCCAGTTTGTGGTCGACCGGCTGGATTGGAGTGGAGTCTCCCTCTGGTGGTGGGCAGAGGTAGTGCGGGCTGTGAAAGGATATCACGGCTGATCTTATATACGGTTTTATATATTCAAAGTTGAGTCCCCTTTATTCCCTCTTACCCCAAGTCACGGCCACACGTACGCTCCTCGGTTAGCTAGTCGCTGTGGGCGTGGCATGTGGGGGGAACCGTGACACCCAGTCTAAAATATAATTATATGTAATAAAAATAGGTTTTATTTAATAAAGGTATTTGCATGGAGATAGGAAGGGGGGGGAGAAAATATAAGTAGCTGAAACGTTAGCTATATAACACTCCTCCGGACCCCAGTGCAGAGCG